>NC_042973.1:4882764-5024037 GCF_901001165.1 Salmo trutta | reverse complement strand
CCCCCACTATCTAACTCCACCCCCCAACTCCATCTAACTCCACCCCCCCCACCACTCATCTAACTCCACCCCCCCACCACTCATCTAACTCCACCCCCCACCACTCATCTAACTCCAACCCCCACCACTCATCTAATTCCACCCCCCACAACTCAACTCCACCCCCCCCACTCATCTAACTCCACCCCCCCACTCATCTAACTCCACCCCCCGCCGACTCATCTAACTCCACCCCCCACAACTCAACTCCACCCCCCCACTCATCTAACTCCACCCCCCCACTCATCTAACTCCACCCCCTACCACTCATCTAATTCCACCCCCCCACCACTCATCTAACTTCACCCCCCACTTATCTAACTCCACCCCCCACAACTCAACTCCACACCCACACCACTCATCTAACTCCACCCCCCACCACTCCTCTAACTCCACCCCCCCACCACTCACCTAACTCCACCCCCCACTTATCTAACTCCACCCCCCACAACTCATCTAACTCCACCCCCCCACTCATCTAACTCCACCCCCCCACTCATCTAACTCCACCCCCACTAATCTAACTCCACCCCCCACTCATCTAACTCCACCCCCCACTCATCTAACTCCACCCCCCCACTCATCTAACTCCACCCCCCCACTCATCTAACTCCACCCCCCACCACTCATCTAACTCCACCCCCCCATTCACCTAACTCCACACCCCCACTCGTCTAACTCCACCCACCCCCCCACTCATCCAACTCCACCCTCCTACTCATCTAACTCCACCCCCCACTCATCTAACTCCACCCCCCCCACTCATCTAACTCCACCCCACTCATCTAACTCCACCCCCCCCTGATCTAACTCCACCCCCCACTCATCTAACTCCACCCCCCCACTCATCTAACTCCACCCCCCCACTCATCTAACTCCACCCCCCCACTCATCTAACTCCACCCCACCACTCATCTAACTCCACCCCACCACTCATCTAACTCCACCCCCCACAACTCAACTCCACCCCCCCACTCATCTAACTCCACCCCCCACCACTCATCTAACTCCAACCCCCACTCATCTAACTCCACCCCCCACAACTCAACTCCACCCCCCCACTCATCTAACTCCACCCCCCACTCATCTAACTCCACCCCCCTACCACTCATCTAACTCCACCCCTCCACTCATCTAACTCCACCCCCCCCACTTATCTAACTCCATCCCGCCACTCATCTAACTCCACCCCCCACCACTCATCTAACTCCAACCCCCACTCATCTAACTCCACCCCCCACAACTCAACTCCACCCCCCCACTCATCTAACTCCACCTCCCCACTCATCTAACTCCACCCCCACAACTCAACTCCACCCCCCACTCATCTAACTCCACCCCCCCTTACTCATCTAACTCCACCCATCTACCACTCATCTAACTCCACCCCCCACCACTCATCTAACTCCACCCCCCCACCACTCACCTAACTCCACCCCCCACTTATCTAACTCCACCCCCCCACAACTCATCTAACTCCACCCCCCACCACTCATCTTACTCCACCCCCCACAACTCAACTCCACCCCACCACCACTCATCTAACTCCACCCCCCACCACTCATCTAACTCCACCCCCCCCACCACTCACCTAACTCCACCCCCCACTTATCTAACTCCACCCCCCACAACTCATCTAACTCCACCCCCCCACTCATCTAACTCCACCCCCTACTCATCTAACTCCACCCCCCACAACTCCTTTAACTCCACCCCCCACAACTCATCTAACTCCACCCCCCCACTCAACTAACTCCACCCCCCACTCATCTAACTCCACCCCCCACAACTCCTTTAACTCCACCCCCCACAACTCATCTAACTCCATCCCCCCACCACTCACCTAACTCCACCCCCCCCTTATCTAACTCCACCCCCCACAACTCATCTAACTCCACCCCCCCACTCATCTAACTCCACCCCCCACTCATCTAACTCCACCCCCCCCACTCATCTAACTCCACCCCCAACCACTCATCTAACTCCACCCCCCACTCATCTAACTCCACCCCCCCACTCATCTAACTCCACCCCCCCGACTCATCTAACTCCACCCCCCCACTCATCTAACTCCACCCCCACTAATCTAACTCCACCCCCCACTCATCTAACTCCACCCCCCACTCATCTAACTCCACCCCCCCACTCATCAAACTCCACCCCCCAGCACTCATCTAACTCCACCCTCCCACTCATCTAGCTCCACCCCTCCACTCATCTAACTACACCCCCCCACCACTCAGATAACTTCACCCCACCACTCAACTGTTGCATTAAAGCATAGGCACTAGCCCCATTTCATCATTTAATCACATGGGGTGACTCCATCATCTTTGGGCGATTACATGATCTGCCTCATCATCCAAAGTGATGCACTCGCCACTCCCTCAACCCTCTTTATTCCTTGCGCATTGTTTTCCCATAAAGAAATGGCCTGAGTTCTGTGACTGACTTGGGCACACTATCAGGTATCAAGGTAAGACCCAGATGCAGACCGTGTCGAAGTAACAATGTTTATTACAGAAACAGGGGCAGAGGTACAGGACGGCAGGCAGGCTCAGCGTCAGGTCAGGTCAGGCAGAGGTTGGTAATCCAGAGGTGTGGCAAGGATGGCAGGCAGGCTCATGGTCAGGGGCAGGCAGAGTGATCAGGCGGGTGGGTACAGGGTCAGGACAGGCAAGGGTCAAAAACCAGAAGGATGAGAAAAGAGAGACTGGGGAAAAGCAGGAGCTGACACAAAAATGTTGGTTGGCTTGACAAACAAGAGGAACTGGCAACAGACAAACAGAGAACACAGGTATAAATACACAGGGGATAATGGGGAAGATGGGCGACACCTGGAGGGTGGTGGAGACAATCACAAAGACAGGTGAAACAGATCAGGGTGTAACAGTACCCCCCCCCCCCCTAGGGCGCATACCTGGTTGACTGGGGTGGCGGTGGTGGAAGTCGGTGATGAGAGCTGGGTTCCATGATGTCTCTAGCGGGGACCAAGCACCTCTCCTCTGGGCCATACCCCTCCCAGTCAACCAGGTACCGGAGACCCCTGCCTGGTGGTCAAACTCTCAGGAGGCGTCTCACCGTGTATGTCAGATGGCCATCAATGACACGGGGAGGATGGGTGGGCCTGGAAATAGAAGACAAAGGACTGTGAGACACGGGCTTAATTCTAGACACATTGACTGTAGGATGAATATGAAGGGTACGGGGCAACAGAAGGCTGATAGCAGAGGGGCTAATGATCTTAGAGATGGGGAAAGGGGCGATAAACCGGTGGGACAGTTTGCGAGACTCCACCCGGAGGGGCAGATCCCGGGTGGACATCCATACCTTCTGCCCGAATCAATACCGGGGAGCTGGTGTCCGATGGCGATCCGCTTGTTATCGATACCTGGAGGTGGGCTTGAGGAGGGCCGACCGGGCTCTCCTCCAGGTACGATGACAGCGGTGGACAAACATCTGGGCAGAAGATATGCTGACCTCTTCCTGCTGAGGGAAGAGCGGGGGCACTCAAGGGAGATAAGCCCATGGCAGAGCAGGGAAGGGTGTTGAGGGCGTATTCGACCCCCACAAGCTACTGGTGGGGTTGGTGGAGACCAGGCAGCGCAGGGTAGTTTCGAGGTCCTGGTTGGCTTGCTGGCCGTTGGACTGGGGATGGAACCTGAGGGACAGGTGGGCCAACGACCCAATGAGGGTGCATCAGACGGGGGAAAACCCATGACAAAGTCCAGGGAGATGTGAGACCAGGGACGGTTGGGGACAGGCAGAGGTCAGAGGACATTGCTGGGCCTTGCTGAACACCTCCCGGAGGTCCTGGTACTCCACGTGAATGGCGGAGAAATCCAGGGCAGATTGTGCTGACTTCAGGCTATGGGCGTGGTAGAATGAGCTCCAGCCCATGATGGCCCCAGTAGACCAGTTAATGAGGGGATTGTGTCGTTGGAGCCAGGAGAATCCCAATACCACGGGAATCAGAGGGGACTTGATGAGCAGGAACTGGATAGCCTCGCTATGGTTCCCCCGACACCCATAGATTGATGGGAGTGGTGTTGTGGGTGACTCGGCCTATAGAGCGCCCGTCCAGAGCTCTAATGTCCATGGGAATGGAAAGGGGCTGAGTGGGGATGTTCAGCTCGGATGCCAGGGTAACGTACAAAAAAGCTCTCGACGGCCCCAGAGTCAATGAGAACCCGGAGAGATTTGTACTGGTTCCCCCACAGCAGAATGGCATGAAAATGGGTGCGAGGAGGGGAAGCAGGAACGTTCTCCATATGGCCCAAAAGAGTACTTGCTCCTACCGGTGAGCTTGGTTTCTTTAAAGAACAAGAGGACACAAAATGACCAAGAGTCCCACAATACAGACAACTGTTCGTGTCAATCCTGTATTGCCGTTCCGCTGGCGACAGCCCAGCTCTGCTTAGTGGCATAGGCTCAGAAAACGGTGACTCGGCCATCTTCGGCAGCCCTCGGGGGCAGGTTGGGAAGCCTCGGGTTCTCTCGGCACGGAGACCATCGGGAGCTTCCGGGATGCAAGGTGGGATCCCTGGGCTTGCGAGTGAAATCCAAATTCCTCTCCCTCGTCATTCCCGTAATCGCCAATCGATACGAATGGTCAAAGCGATGAGATAATTGAGCTCCGTAGGTAACTCCCGGGCTGCATGCTTGTCCTTGACCTCCTCCGAGACGCGGTGCAGGAACATATTGAACAGTGCCTCTTGATTCCAAGCACTCTCCACTGCCAACGTGCAGAGATCCACTGCATAATCAGCTACACTGCTGGAGTCCTGCCGAAGCTGGATTACCTTCTGGGCGGCCTCTCGTCCGGAGAACTGGGCATCAAAGACCTTCCTCACTTCTCCCACATACCCCTCCAGACTAGCGCATGTGGCCGGCTGTTGGTCCCACACGGTAGTAGCCCAGGCGAGAGACCTCCAGGACATCAGCATGATGAGGTAGGCTATCTTGGAGCGATTCGAGGGGAAGGTGGAGGGCTGAAGCTTGAAGATGAGGGCAGAGACAGTCTTTGTGATTGAGGTGGAGACAATCACAAAGACAGGCGAAACAGATCATGGTGTGACTCACACTGTCCCTGTCATATCTCCCTTCTCCATCTAGGAGAACGAGGAGGTTAAGTAAGTCCTCGGATGCCTATGGCTGAACGAAGAGGGTTTCTGTAGTGGAAACGCCATGAGAGCTATGAGGGCTCCGTGGGTCTCATGGTAAAGAGGGAACAGTAATGCTGCGTTTAGACGAGGGATGCAAAAAGTCGGCATAGCGGGACGAAAGAAGGTGACGGATAAGCAAGCCAGCACAACGGTATGCGTTGTTATGGTGATTTCAGTAAACAAACAGTGCAAATCAACATTCGGCAGAAAACAACGCTACAGCAGATGACAAAAGTTGAAATATTTGAACTCTGGCATCAAGTCCCATCTATTGTGGCAGCATTCTCTGCAAGCCTCAACAACATTTACTGTTGTGCTCTTATTGAAAACAATGACATCCGTTTGCCGTCTACCGTCTACCTCGTACCACCAGCCGTCTACCTTATAAAGCTAGCTGGCTGGTAGATAGTACGGTAAAGAGGCAACATAAAGCTCGCTGGCTGGGGGATATTACGGTAAAGAGGTAACATAAAGCTAGCTGGCAGGGGGATATCACGGTAA
Organism: Salmo trutta; assembly: GCF_901001165.1. Taxonomy (NCBI): domain Eukaryota; kingdom Metazoa; phylum Chordata; class Actinopteri; order Salmoniformes; family Salmonidae; genus Salmo; species Salmo trutta. Next base: position 5,018,332 of record NC_042973.1, on the reverse strand, counting down.
AGAGGCAACATAAAGCTCGCTGGCTGGGGGATAATACGGTAAAGAGGTAACATAAAGCTAGCTGGCAGGGGGATATCACGGTAAAGAGGCAACATAAAGCTCGCTGGCTGGTGGATATTACAGTAAAGAGGCAACATAAAACTAGCTGTCTGGTGGCTGCGTTTTAACATTGTGTACCTATAGGACCGCTAACAGTTCTTCACGGTTCTTATTTTACGTCTGTCACAGCTCTGGAAGTCTCTTAAATGGGCGCAGGTATGTAATACCATTATTAAGGTAGTCAGGGTTTTGAAGCTCCCCACTACATGCCTGGGTGGCAGTGACAAGATACTGTAGGAAGGAGTGTGCGTGAGCCATCAACACTTTCACATCAATCCCCTAAAGTCATGGTTGGGTTATACTGCATAGTGAACAATGAAGACCTCAGCTTGAAAGGCTCTCCTTTCTCCTTAATGAACGTGTACCTTAAAACTTCAATTAGATGCCCAGGGAGACTTCTTGTTAAGCCGAGGTCAACAACCCTTCTTGAGAGTATCGAAAGAAGCTCATTTGTACTGTTTGCATGTCGTTATTTAAGTTGTCAAGTATGCTGTCTTTCTCTTGCACTCTCTCAATCCCTAATAGTTTAGTACGTTTTTTGAAAGGACACTGTTAGTGTCTAAAATCCTTTTCCAAACTGACAGTATGTTAGTGTAACCGATGTGAAATGGCTAGTTAGTTAGCGGTGCTGCGCGCTAATAGCGTTTCACTCGCTCTGAGACTTGAAGTAGGATTTCCCCTTGCGTTGCAAGGACCGCGGCTTTTGTGGCGTGATGGGTAACGATGCTTCGTGGGTGTCAGTTGTTGATGTGTGCAAGGGTCCCTGGTTCGAGCCCAGGTTGGGCGAAGAGAGGGACGGAACCTACACTGTTACATTAGACAGTCCTATTTGAACAGGTCCCACAGACAATAACAGCAATATAATTAGATAAATAAAGGCCATTTTGAAAGCTATATAAGTATAGAATTTAGCAATATATTCAAAGTATGCAACTATCATTGTCAGTGTCTTCGGAAAAGTCTAGCGGTGAATTCTGAAAAAAGTTTGACTTTCTTGGAAAGTTTGATGGTGATAATTGAGAGGTTTTTCGTGTGGGGAGGGGGTTCTGAGGAGGAAGAAGAGAATGGGGGTCATCCCTGGTTGAACCCTCAACTGGCAGCCCAGGTGACCCGTGTTCCTGTGTCATTATATTTAGAATTTGTGTTGCAGGTGAGTTTCAAATGCAAATTCACTAACACTCCTACAGACACACACACCTACATACAGTACATACACACACACACTCACACACATATACATATTTTTATTTATTTTTATTTCACCTTTATTTAACCAGGTAGGCAAGTTGAGAACAAGTTCTCATTTACAATTGCGACCTGGCCAAGATAAAGCAAAGCAGTTCGACAACATACAAAAACACAGAGTTACACATGGAGTAAAACAACATACAATCAATGATGCACTAGAAAAAAAAAAAAACACTTACATCCACTTACATCTACTTTATTACCACTTTATTACCACTTACATCTACTTTTAATCAATCAGTCAATCTCTCTCTCTTGCAGTGAATGCTGGGAGTTTGAATGTTTGGTGTGGAGGGCTCTGTCCTAACTTATTTTCTTGATTCTGTCTTGGTCTTTTCTTTAAATTTTAATTTTCTATGGTGGAGGTTTAATGATCTATTTGTTTTAGCGGTATGCACAGGTTTTTTTCAAAGTAAGGGAATACCCCCCTGATTTGGACAAAATAACATGGCAACATATTGGCATAGCACGAATCATACACACGATTGCAAAAACCAACCAAAGCGGCCCATCTCCGGGCCAATCATATGGCAATTTTCCGATGGCAATTGCCAATTGTAACACCCCAAATTTCCTTTAGATGGCGAGCGTGCTCCACCTTGGATTTTCATACAGCAAATGATACCCAATTCTTACCCAAGTCTCAGATTTTGATAAAATGATTTTTTTTTTGAAAACTTAGCACCTTGTAAAAAAGTGGTTTCTGGACCGTTTTCCGATTTTTTTTCGATTGTTATGTCAATTACACATGTATAAGAGCTGTATGAACATGCTTCTGACGTTTTTTATTGATGTCGTTTTTTGGGTTGCTTTTGCTTGTGCACAAGGCATATGTTTTGTGCATTTTGAATATGATTTCATAGGAAAAAAGTGACATTATTTTTCATTTTTTTGCAAAATGACATATCCAATGCTTTTTTTTGTCAATTGTGGAAGTATTGCATGTGCCAAATCACAGCAAATATCCAAAAGATAGCTAGAGCTCTCCGCAGTGAATTTTCATATTGCAAATATAACACAATTCAAGTCCCAAGAGTCAAATTTTGAAAAAATGACATATTTTTTGAAATCTTAGCACCTTGTAAAAAAGTGGTTTCTGGACCGTTTTTCGAATTTTTTTCGATTGTTATGTCAATTACACATGTATAAGAGCTGTATGAACATGCTTCTGACGTTTTTTATTGATGTCGTTTTTTGGGTTGCTTTTGCTTGTGCACAAGGCATATGTTTTGTGCATTTTGAATATGATTTCATAGGAAAAAAGTGACTTTTTTTTTTTCTTTTTTTTTGCAAAATGACATATCCAATGCTTTTTTTTGTCAATTGTGGAAGTATTGCATGTGCCAAATCACAGCAAATATCCAAAAGATAGCTAGAGCTCTCCGCAGTGAATTTTCATATTGCAAGTCCCAAGAGTCAAATTTTGAAAAAATGACATATTTTTTGAAAACTTTTCAACCCTTAAAAAGTGGTTTCTGGACCGTTTTTCGATTTTTTTTTTATTTTTATGTCAATTACACATGTATAAGAGCTGTATGGACATACTTTTGACATATTGTATTGACATAATTTTTTGGGTTGTTTTTGCTTGTGCATAAGGCATATGTTTTGTGCATTTGGAATATGATTTCATAGGAAGTCAAAAGTGACATATTTGCTTGTGCATAAGGCATATGATTTGTGCATTTGGAATAGGATTTCATAGGAAGTCAAAAGTGACATATTTATATTTTTTGCCAAATGCCATTAGAAATGTGCAAATGAAATGTCCAATTCTTTTTTTGTCAATTATACATGTATGAAAGTATTGAATGTGCCAAATCAGTATGTTTGTCCGTTTGCCATGTACGATCATAGGAAGTCGGTTTCCAAACCCAAAAGTCAGTGAACCATGGTCCAAATGGCATTTATACTGCCCAAATGATATATATCCCTATGTTAAGCCATGAATCAACGCAGATGGTCTACTTGTCATGTATGATGAGGGAGAAGTGGGACTCTGTTGCTTTTAACATTGTTAACGAATTTGACATGCTCAGAATGCATAATTGACTGGCCCGATGATCTCGGGATGGCCGTGCAGTGACTGTGGTTCCTCTCCATCGCTCGTTGTGTTGATTTCATCATGTCAACTTTGGTGATATTTTTTGCTGTTGAATCATATTGCAAATGCGCGTTACATTTGCAATATTGCGCGTTACGTTTGCAATATGATTCAATGGGCATTTAGCATCACGAATTTAGGCATGCTCAAAAATACTGCAGAAATGCATTATTGACTGGCTCGATGAACTCGGGATGGCCGGGCAGTGACTGTGGTTCCTCTCCATTGCTCGTCACACAGCAGTCAGCGTCCATCAGTCAATTAGATGTCATTTTGACACCAAACTGATAGCATCTGACACCAAATCCACTTTTTCCAACTCGTATAGAAGCCAACTATCACATATGTCAGATAAGGCCCATAATTCAAAGTGCTTTCAATTTTAACCATAAAAAAACATAAAACACATAGTTACGTTATAGCTGCGGGTCCAGCTCTGACATTATGTGTAGGCCTATGTGAGGCGACCCCGAATCCCAAGTTTCGGCTCGATAGGTCATTCGGTGCCCGAGCAATGGCCTTAATTGGTGCTGAAAATCCACTTTTTCAGGGCGTTACTACGGGGTCCCTGAATGAGCTATCGGACAGAGACATTGGGGTCCGTCTCTATGGGCCGAGGCGGTTTCAATGCACCTAGTCTTGCGACTCTGGGACATTTCTACATGTCGCCATGTCCGTGATATTCAAAATGAATTGAAAATATTGCAAATGTACGAGGCGGTTTCTCGGTCAGAGAACCTTCTAGAGCCCCATAAATCACCGTGCCCTATCGACTTGAGCTCTAGAACAGGTTTCTAAAATTTCGGAGCTCTAGGTCTGACGGTTCTTGAATCGTTTGAACGAAAGTAACTATTGAAGGCGGTTTAAGCCTATAAGCCCCACACTATGTACCTATGGCCAAATTATGTGTGTGTTTTTGTTTTTTTTCCAAAAAGAATAGACACACGTTGTCTTTGGGGTAGGCATATACAGAATCCTGAATATGAAGTCTCTACCTTAAGAATTGACTGAATGACACATGGTTGAGTTGTGTGATTTTCACTATCTGCAGGTGGCAATATGACAATAGCTCCTGGGTGTTTTTAACCACTTCCGGTTGTCACAGGAAGCTCTTGCTTCACACACGTTGTCTTTGGGGTAGACATAAACAGAATCCTGAATAAGAAGTCTCTACCTTAAGAATTGACTGAGAAACAGATGGTTGAGTTGCGTGATTTTCACTATGCGCATGTAATATGACAATAGCTCTTGGGTGTTTTTAACCACTTCCGGTTGTCACAGGAAGCTCTTGCTTCACACACGTTGTCTTTGGGGTAGACATAAACAGAATCCTGAATAAGAAGTCTCTACCTTAAGAATTGACTGAGAAACAGATGGTTGAGTTGCGTGATTTTCACTATGCGCACGTAATATGACAATAGCTCTTGGGTGATTTTAACCACTTCCGGTTGTCACAGGAAGCTCTTGCTTCACACACGTTGTCTTTGGGGTAGACATAAACAGAATCCTGAATAAGAAGTCTCTACCTTAAGAATTGACTGAGAAACAGATGGTTGAGTTGCGTGATTTTCACTATGCGCACGTAATATGACAATAGCTCTTGGGTGATTTTAACCACTTCCGGTTGTCACAGGAAGCTCTTGCTTCACACACGTTGTCTTTGGGGTAGACATAAACAGAATCCTGAATAAGAAGTCTCTACCTTAAGAATTGACTGAGAAACAGATGGTTGAGTTGCGTGATTTTCACTATGCGCATGTAATATGACAATAGCTCTTGGGTGTTTTTAACCACTTCCGGTTGTCACAGGAAGCTCTTGCTTCACACACGTTGTCTTTGGGGTAGACATAAACAGAATCCTGAATAAGAAGTCTCTACCTTAAGAATTGACTGAGAAACAGATGGTTGAGTTGCGTGATTTTCACTATGCGCACGTAATATGACAATAGCTCTTGGGTGATTTTAACCACTTCCGGTTGTCACAGGAATCTCTTGCTTCACACACGTTGTCTTTGGGGTAGACATAAACAGAATCCTGAATAAGAAGTCTCTACCTTAAGAATTGACTGAGAAACAGATGGTTGAGTTGCGTGATTTTCACTATGCGCACGTAATATGACAATAGCTCTTGGGTGATTTTAACCACTTCCGGTTGTCACAGGAAGCTCTTGCTTCACACACGTTGTTTTTGGGGTAGACATAAACAGAATCCTGAATAAGAAGTCTCTACCTTAAGAATTGACTGAGAAACAGATGGTTGAGTTGTGTGATTTTCACTATGCGCATGTAATATGACAATAGCTCTTGGGTGTTTTTAACCACTTCCGGTTGTCACAGGAAGCTCTTGCTTCACACACGTTGTCTTTGGGGTAGACATAAACAGAATCCTGAATAAGAAGTCTCTACCTTAAGAATTGACTGAGAAACAGATGGTTGAGTTGCGTGATTTTCACTATGCACACGTAATATGACAATAGCTCTTGGGTGATTTTAACCACTTCCGGTTGTCACAGGAAGCTCTTGCTTCACACACGTTGACTTTGGGGTAGACATAAACAGAATCCTGAATAAGAAGTCTCTACCTTAAGAATTGACTGAATAACAGATGGTTGAGTTGCGTGATTTTCACTATCTGCAGGTGGCAATATGACAATAGCTCTAGGCTATTTTTAACCACTTCCGGTTGTCACAGGAAGCTCTTGCTTCACACACGTTGTCTTTGGGGTAGATATAAACAGAATCCTGAATAAGAACTCTCTACCTTAAGAATTGACTGAGTAACAGATGGTTGAGTTGCGTGATTTTCACTATGAGCACGTAATATGACAATAGCTCTTGGGTGATTTTAACCACTTCCGGTTGTCATAGGAAGCTCTTGCTTCACACACGTTGTCTTTGGGGTAGACATAAACAGAATCCTGAATAAGAAGTCTCTACCTTAAGAATTGACTGAGTAACAGATGGTTGAGTTGCGTGATTTTCACTATCTGCAGGTGGCAATATGACAATAGCTCTTGGGTGTTTTTAACCACTTCTGGTTGTCACAGGAAGCTCTTGCTTCACACACGTTGTCTTTGGGGTAGACATAAACAGAATCCTGAATAAGAAGTCTCTACCTTAAGAATTGACTGAGTAACAGATGGTTGAGTTGCTTGAATTTTCACTATGCGCACGTAATATGACAATAGCTCTTGGGTGATTTTAACCACTTCCGGTTGTCACAGGAAGCTCTTGCTTCACACACGTTGTCTTTGGGGTAGACATAAACAGAATCCTGAATAAGAAGTCTCTACCTTAAGAATTGACTGAGTAACAGATGGTTGAGTTGCGTGATTTTCACTATGCGCACGTAATATGACAATAGCTCTTGGTTGTTTTTAACCACTTCCGGTTGTAACAGGAAGCTCTGCTTCACACATGTTGTCTTTGGGGTAGACATAAACATAATCCTGAATAAGAAGTCTCTACCTTAAGAATTGACTGAGTAACAGATGGTTGAGTTGCGTGATTTTCACTATGTGCAGGTTATATGACAATAGCTCTAGGCTATTTTTAACCACTTCCGGTTGTCACAGGAAGCTCTTGCTTCACACACGTTGTCTTTGGGGTAGACATAAACAGAATCCTGAATAAGAAGTCTCTACCTTAAGAATTGACTGAGTAACAGATGGTTGAGTTGCGTGATTTTCACTATGTGCAGGTTATATGACAATAGCTCTTGGGTGGTTTTAACCACTTCCGGTTGTCACAGGAAGTTCTTACTCAACACACGTTGTCTTTGGGGTAGACATAAACAGAATCCTGAATAAGAAGTCTCTACCTTAAGAATTGACTGAGAAACAGATGGTTGAGTTGCGTGATTTTCACTATGCGCACGTAATATGACAATAGCTCTTGGGTGATTTTAACCACTTCCGGTTGTCACAGAAAGCTCTTGCTTCACACACGTTGTCTTTGGGGTAGACATAAACATAATCCTGAATAAGAAGTCTCTACCTTAAGAATTGACTGAGTAACAGATGGTTGAGTTGTGTGATTTTCACTATCTGCATGTGGCAATATGACAATAGCTCTTGGGTGTTTTTAACCACTTCCGGTTGTCACAGGAAGCTCTTGCTTCACACACGTTGTCTTTGGGGTAGACATAAACAGAATCCTGAATAAGAAGTCTCTACCTTAAGAATTGACCAAGTAACAGATGGTTGAGTTGCGTGATTTTCACTATCTGCAGGTGGCAATATGACAATAGCTCTAGGCTATTTTTAACCACTTCCGGTTGTCACAGGAAGCTCTTGCTTCACACACGTTGTCTTTGGGGTAGACATAAACAGAATCCTGAATAAGAAGTCTCTACCTTAAGAATTGACTGAGTAAAAGATGGTTGAGTTGCTTGATTTTCACTATGCGCACATAATATGACAATAGCTCTTGGGTGATTTTAACCACTTCCGGTTGTCACAGGAAGCTCTTGCTTCACACACGTTGTCTTTGGGGTAGACATAAACAGAATCCTGCATAAGAAGTCTCTACCTTAAGAATTGACTGAGTAACAGATGGTTGAGTTGAGTGATTTTCACTATCTGCAGGTGGCAATATGACAATAGCTCTTGGGTGTTTTTAACCACTTCTGGTTGTCACAGGAAGCTCTTGCTTCACACACGTTGTCTTTGGGGTAGACATAAACAGAATCCTGAATAAGAAGTCTCTACCTTAAGAATTGACTGAGTAACAGATGGTTGAGTTGCTTGATTTTCACTATGCTCACGTAATATGACAATAGCTCTTGGGTGATTTTAACCACTTCCGGTTGTCACAGGAAGCTCTTGCTTCACACACGTTGTCTTTGGGGTAGACATAAACAGAATCCTGAATAAGAAGTCTCTACCTTAAGAATTGACTGAGTAACAGATGGTTGAGTTGCGTGATTTTCACTATGCGCACGTAATATGACAATAGCTCTTGGTTGTTTTTAACCACTTCCGGTTGTAACAGGAAGCTCTGCTTCACACACGTTGTCTTTGGGGTAGACATAAACAGAATCCTGAATAAGAAGTCTCTACCTTAAGAATTGACTGAGTAACAGATGTTTGAGTTGCGTGATTTTCACTATGTGCAGGTTATATGACAATAGCTCTTGGGTGGTTTTAACCACTTCCGGTTGTCACAGGAAGTTCTTACTCAACACACGTTGTCTTTGGGGTAGACATAAACAGAATCCTGAATAAGAAGTCTCTACCTTAAGAATTGACTGAGAAACAGATGGTTGAGTTGCGTGATTTTCACTACGCGCACGTAATATGACAATAGCTCTTGGGTGATTTTAACCACTTCCGGTTGTCACAGGAAGCTCTTGCTTCACACACGTTGTCTTTGGGGTAGACATAAACATAATCCTGAATAAGAAGTCTCTACCTTAAGAATTGACTGAGTAACAGATGGTTGAGTTGCGTGATTTTCACTATCTGCAGGTGGCAATATGACAATAGCTCTTGGGTGTTTTTAACCACTTCCGGTTGTCACAGGAAGCTCTTGCTTCACACACGTTGTCTTTGGGGTAGACATAAACAGAATCCTGAATAAGAAGTCTCTACCTTAAGAATTGACCAAGTAACAGATGGTTGAGTTGCGTGATTTTCACTATCTGCAGGTGGCAATATGACAATAGCTCTAGGCTATTTTTAACCACTTCCGGTTGTCACAGGAAGCTCTTGCTTCACACACGTTGTCTTTGGGGTAGACATAAACAGAATCCTGAATAAGAAGTCTCTACCTTAAGAATTGACTGAGTAACAGATGGTTGAGTTGCTTGATTTTCACTATGCGCACATAATATGACAATAGCTCTTGGGTGATTTTAACCACTTCCGGTTGTCACAGGAAGCTCTTGCTTCACACACGTTGTCTTTGGGGTAGACATAAACAGAATCCTGAATAAGAAGTCTCTACCTTAAGAATTGACTGAGTAACAGATGGTTGAGTTGCGTGATTTTCACTATATGCAGGTTGACCATATGACAATAGCTCTAGGCTGTTTTAACCACTTCCCGTTGTCACAGGAAGTTCTTACTCAACACACGTTGTCTTTGGGGTAGACATAAACAGAATCCTGAATAAGAAGTCTCTACCTTAAGAATTGACTGAGTAACAGATGGTTGAGTTGCGTGATTTTCACTATGCGCACGTAATATGACAATAGCTCTTGGGTGATTTTAACCACTTCCGGTTGTCACAGGAACCTTAGAATCGACACAGGTAGACCTCACAGTAGCCTGATGGATTGTTGTAGAAGACAGGTTCATAAGGCATTCATAACCCACATAGGCTTCAGGTTGAATTTTGGAGAATAGTCTATGTGTTCCTATGGGGAGAGAAGTCATTGCACACAGTTTGATCTAAACACCTTCTTTTCACTGTGAAGGGTTAATGCCACAGGGTCAAGGTTGGTTTGCACAGATCGGGAGGACCTCAGGAACGCTCCTGGTTCCTCTCCATCGCTCGTTGTGTTGATTTCATCATGTCACCTTTGGTGATATTTTTTGCTGTTGAATCATATTGCAAATACACGGATGCTCATTTGCAATATGATTCAATTGGCATTTAGCATCACAACTTTGGCATGCTCAAAACCACTGCAGAAATGCATAATTGACTGTCCCGATGAACTGGGGATGGCCGTGCAGTGACTGTGGTTCCTCTCCATCGCTCGTTGTGTTGATTTCATCATGTCAACTTTGGTGATATTTTTTGCTGTTGAATCATATTACAAATACACGGATGCGCATTTGCAATATGATTCAATGGGCATTTAGCATCACAACTTTGGCATGCTCAAAACCACTGCAGAAATGCATAATTGACTGTCCCGATGAACTGGGGATGGCCGTGCAGTGACTGTGGTTCCTCTCCATGGCTTGATGGTGAGTTTTTTTTGTGATTTTTTGAAAAATGTCCAAAATGACTAGGTGCGCCCCATACTGGATGGGCACTGATGGAAGGTGCTCCCTACCCAACCGTGCACCCCTTGCACCACCCTAAAGGCATTTAAAACCATTCTTAAAAATTACTCCTGGTAACCCATTTCGGGTCACCATGTCCACGGATGCGCATTTGCAATATGATTCAATGGGCCTCAACATCACGAATTTGGCATGCTCAAAAACACTAAAGATATGCAAAATTGACTGTCCCGATGAACTGGGGATGGCCGGGCAGTGACTGTGGTTCCTCTCCATGACTTGATGGTGACATGAGAGAAGTGGGACTGTCGATTTTTAGCGATTTTTTGAAAAATGTCCAAAATGACTAGGGGCGCCTTATACTGGATGGGCACTGATGGAAGGTGCTCCCTACCCAACCGTGTACCCCTTGCACCACCCTAAAGGCATTTAAAACCCTTCTAAAAAATTACTCCTGGTAACCCATTTTGGGTCACCATGTGCACTGATGCGCATTTGCAATATGATTCAATGGGCCTCAACATCACGAATTTGGCATGCTCAAAAACACTGCAGAAATGCAAAATTAACTGTCCCGATGAACTGGTGATGGCCGGGCAGTGACTGTGGTTCCTCTCCATGGCTTGATGGTGACATGAGAGAAGTGGGATTGTCGTTTTTTAGCGATTTTTTTGAAAAATGTCCAAAATGACTAGGGGCGCCCCATACTGGATGGGCACTGATGGAAGGTGCTCCCTACCCAACCGTGCACCCCTTGCACCACCCTAAAGGCATTTAAAACCATTCTAAAAAATTACTCCTGGTAACCCATTTCGGGTCACCATGTCCACGGATGCGCATTTGCAATATGATTCAATGGGCCTCAACATCACGAATTTGGCATGCTCAAAAACACTAAAGATATGCAAAATTGACTGTCCCGATGAACTGGGGATGGCCGCGCAGTGACTGTGGTTCCTCTCTATCGCTCATTGTGTTGATTTCATCATGTCAACTTTGGTGATATTTTTTGCTGTTGAGTCATATTGCAAACGCACGTTACGTTTGCAATATAGCGCGTTACGTTTGCAATATGATTTAATGGGCATTTAGCATCACAAATTTAGGCATGCTCAAAAATACTGCAGAAATGCATAATTGACTGGCCTGATGAACTCGGGATGGCCGGGCAGTGACTGTGGTTCCTCTCTGTCGCTCATTGTGTTGATTTCATCATGTCAACTTTGGTGATATTTTCTGCTGTTGAATCATATTGCAAACGCACGTTACATTTGCAATATAGCGCGTTACGTTTGCAATATGATTTAATGGGCATTTAGCATCACAAATTTAGGCATGCTCAAAAATACTGCAGAAATGCATAATTGACTGGCCCGATGAACTCGGGATGGCCGAGCAGTGACTGTGGTTCCTCTCCATTGCTCGTCACACAGCAGTCAGCGTCCATCAGTCAATTAGATGTCATTCTGACACCAAACTGATAGCATCTGACACAAAATCCACTTTTTCCAACTCGTATAGAAGCCAACTATCACATATGTCATAGAAGGCCCCTAATTCACAGTGCTTTCAATTTTAACCATAAAAAAACATAAAACACATAGTTACGTTATAGCTGCGGGTCCAGCTCTGACATTATGTGTAGGCCTATGTGAGGCGACCCCGAATCCCAAGTTTCGGCTCGATAGGTCATTCGGTGCCCGAGCAATGGCCTTAATTGGTGCTGAAAATCCACTTTTTCAGGGCATTACTACGGGGTCCCTGAATGAGCTATCGGACAGAGACATTGGGGTCCGTCTCTATGGGCCGAGGCGGTTTCAATGCACCTAGTCTTGCGACTCTGGGACATTTCTACATGTCGCCATGTCCGTGATATTCAAAATGAATTGAAAATATTGCAAATGTACGAGGCGGTTTCTCGGTCAGAGAACCTTCTAGAGCCCCATTAATCACCGTGCACTATCGACTTGAGCTCTAGAACAGGTTTCTAAAATTTCGGAGCTCTAGGTCTGACGGTTCTTGAATCGTTTGAACGAAAGTAACTATTGAAGGCGGTATAAGACTCTAAGCCCCACACTATGTCCCTATGGCCAAAATGTGTGTGTGTGTTTTTTTTTTGTTGCAAAAAGAATAGACACACGTTGTCTTTGGGGTAGGCATATACAGAATCCTCAATATGAAGTCTCTACCTAAAGAATTGGCTGGATGACATAGGGTTGAGTTGCTTGATTTTCACTATATGCAGGTTGACCATATGACAATAGCTCTTTGCTGTTTTTAACAACTTCCGGTTGTCACAGGAAGCTCTTACTCAACACACGTTGTCTTTGGGTTAGACATAAACAGAATCCTGAATATGACGTCTCTACCTTAAGAATTGACTGAATAACAGATGGTTGAGTTGCGTGATTTTCACTATATGCAGGTTGACCATATGACAATAGCTCTAGGGTGATTTTAACATTTTCCGGTTGCTCCAGGAACCTTAGAATCGACACAGGTAGACCTCACAGTAGCCTGATGGATTGTTATAGAAGACAGGTTCATAAGGCATTCATAACCCACATAGACTTCAGGTTGAATTTAGGAGAATTGTCAATGTATTCCTATGGGGAGAGAAGTCATTGCACACAGTTTGATCTAAACACCTTCTTTTCACTGTGAAGGGTTAATGCCACAGGGTCAAGGTTAGGCTTGCACAGATCGGGAGGACCTCAGGAACGCTCCCGAGGTTGAATTGTGCTTCTAACCCTAATGGTTCTCTCACTGTCACCCATAAGCACTTGACATATTGGTGCAGGCCTCATTTTGGGCCTAGTTTTCTCACGGTCGCTGCGCTCATACCGAGCAAGCTACGGTCAAGCGGGGCGTCTCATTGAACTCGTCTCAGCCTAGAGATAATGGTAATGCCATTGCAGGCTCTTTGTGTCTTTAAGCACCGCACTGTGTCACTCCGTCCTTGCTGTGTGTGTGATTGAGAGAGCTTTTCTTTGACATCTGATGGGATAAATGACTGATTTACAGTTCATGAGGGTTGCCTAGTCACACATATGAAGTTGTGGAAAGATCTGACCTTTTTAACCCTTCAAAACAGCCCCTATGACACCATTATAAGGCATTTCTGGTTGACACAGGAATCTGAACATTAGGCTCTTATAGAATATTGAGTTTTAAGTGTTTCTGTTAAGAACTGACTTATTTACAGAGGGTTGAACAAGTGTGTGTTGTTTCAAAAAATCACAGAAAATCACAGAAATCTCGCAGAGCTCCGAAACCTGCCTTAACGGACTCATCTGAACACGCTGCAACTGGATATGTAACTTTTTTGGAAAAAAAACCTCTTGTTGTTGAATATCACCAATGTGTCATTGTACAATTTCTCTGAAATGAACATTGGTAAATGCATGGTTCCTTTTCTCCTGACACCGTAGGCTCATGTAGTTTGATGTGAAGCGGTCAAATCAGCACTCTATTTTCCTGTTTGACTTTCAATCCCAGAAAAATAGCCTTAACTCGAAAAGCGTCGAGGCCTCGACTCCATCCTGTTCGGGGCCAACTGCCCATTATGCCAAACCCACGCAGACCGAGTTTCGTCTTCGAATTATCTTCCGTTTAGGAGAAAAAGCCGTGTCGCGATTGGTGATATATGTTACATTTGCAATATGATTCCATACGCCCTCTCGTGGAATAATCCGGGACTGCAAGGAAATGACCAAAATTTGAAAATTTAATTAAACGGAAACGGAAGGTCCGAGAGACTCCGTTCGATGACTTCCTGGAAGATCCGGCCCCTGTGAGCGGCCCGACGCCGTCCGCGGATTTATCGGACGTGGTCGGACGTCTAGTAAGGGAGCGTACATTTGCAATATGGACTTTCTCACTAACCATACGGATGGCGCACGCGATGTCCCTTCATGTATGTTAGGGTAGAAGAGGACAAAGTTTTACTTTCCTGGGATTTGGAAGGTGTGGTGTGCGCAGTGGCTTCTCAGCCTAGCGTGGAGGAGACGCTGTTGTTACAGCATGGATTCAGGTGTGTTCCTGAGAATGGAATTAAGGTGAAGGAGGTTCTAGTCGAGGTCGGTGAACAGGTAGGAGCTGAATTTATACATTCCGCTTCCAGAATGAACAAAGCTGTGATTGTGTTCATGAAAAGAGCAAATTTGATTGGTAGGCTCATTGCTAGTGAATATTTGTAAGGTGTGCGTTGGTGCTAATTTTGCCTCTTTCTACCCCTTCGACCAGGGTGGTAGTTGCACATTTTCCTACGTTTATTACAAATGATGAAATCAGGAAAGAGCTTAGTCTTTTTGGCAAGTTTGCTAGTGGTCTTTGTGTACTGTCGGCAGGTTTTCAGGCAGATGCCGTTAAGCATGTTGTTTCGTTCCGGAGGCAAGAGTTCATGTTTCTGAATAACCCTGAGCAACAGCTAAATGTGCATTTTAAAGTGAGGCATTGGAAGGGACTCTACGCAGGGTTTGCCAGCGCAGATAGTCTACGGTGTTTTTAGGTTGGGGATTGGGGCATAAGAGCTTTGCTTGCCCACATAAAGGCCATAGACAAGGTGAGGGTACAAGCGCCAGTGGGGGAAGTGCAGAGGGCAATGAGACGCAGGCAGCAGAGGCTGGGCCTAGTCATGCCAGTGATGGTGGTGTAGAATGAGGCTGAGCCTAGTCAGGCTAGAGAAGGTGGCATAGCTGAGGCTGGGTCTAGTCATACTATGGATGGTGGTGTAGATGAGGCTGAGCCTAGTCAGGCTAGAGACGGTGGCATAGCTGAGGCTGGGCCTAGTCGGTTTATGGATGGTGGTGTAGATGAGGCTGGGCCTAGTCAGGTTATGGATGGTGGTGTAGATGAGGCTGGGCCTACTCAGGTTATGGATGGTGGTGTAGATGAGGCTGGGCCTAGTCAGGTTATGGATGGTGGTGTAGATGAGGCTGGGCCTAGTCAGGTTATGGATGGTGGTGTAGATGAGGCTGGGCCTAGTCAGGTTATGGATGGTGGTGTAGATGAGGCTGGGCCTAGTCATGCTATGGAGGGTGGTGTAGATGAGGCTGGGCCTAGTCAGGTTATGCCAGTGGATGAGGAGAGTATAGTAGGGAAGTGCAAGAGACTAGGGGGGAGGAGGAGGGTGTCAAGCGGAAAAAGAGAGAGAAGAAAGAAGTTGGGAGGGGAGAGGCTGGTGTGGTTAAAGGAACCAAGGAACCTTTGCCTGGTGCTGGGGGGAGAACCTAACCAGAAAAGAAGGGCAGGTTGGCAGGATGGGAGATGGAGAAAGTGAGTCTGAGGAAGAGGATGATGAGGAGGCCTTTTTTTCAGACTCCTCTTCAATGGGTCCGGAGCTGACAGCCAGTCAAGCAGAGGGGTCAAAGTGCACATTGAGGGAACTGACAAAGTTCCTGAATGAGACAAAGGGGAAAAAAGTTCATCTTGAGAAAAATAATTCTGATCCTAGAAAGTTTGTAAGATCAGTACAACATGCTACAAAAATGAGGGGCACGGTGTCCTCTCACCCAGGAAACGGTTTAGGTTGAGGAAGTGGGTCAAAACAGTGCGTAAAGGTCTACTTTCAAACACTGTTTAGATGAATAGTTTATTTCTGGCATTGTGGCTTTTTGAGCTTTGCTATTGGTCTTCTTTGCTGTCTTTTCTCCCACCTCTTATGGAGACTCTTTGGGTAGGCTCGCATAATATAAATGGTGCCAGAGTTCCGGGAAAGAGCAGTGTGTTGGGTGAATATGTAAAACAAAAAAAGTACAAGTGTTGTTTCTGCAGGAGACGCATAATGACGATGTGAATGAAGTCAATTCGTTGGCTCTGGTTGAAAGGGGCAAGTGTGTTGAGCCATGGGACACATGTTAGTGCAGGGGGGGCAGTCTTTTTAGTACCTTGTCTGTCTGTAAAAATGTGCTCCTCAAAGGGGGTGTGTAGGTGTAGACTGCTTGTTGTAAAAGCAGAAATTAATAACATGGGTTTTGTCTTTATAAATGTGTATGCGCCTAACACAGGGCGAGAGAGGGGGCTTCTATTTGGGTGTCTTAGACAGGAACTCTCACAGGTGACGCTGGTGGTCGGAGGGGACTGGAACTGTACAGTGGATTTTATGAAAGACAACATTACATTTTACATTTACGTCACTTAGCAGACATTCTTATCCAGAACGACTTACAAATTGGTGCATTCACCTTATGATATCCAGTGGAACAACCACTTTACAATAGTACATCTATATATTTTTTTGGTAGAAGGATTACTTTATCCTATCCCAGGTATTCCTTAAAGAGGTGGGGTTTCAGGTGTCTCCGGAAGGTGGTGATTGACTCTGCTGTCCTGGCATTGTGAGGGAGCTTGTTCCATCATTGGGGTGCCAAAGCAGCGAACAGTTTTGACTGGGCTGAGCGGGACCTGTGCTTCCGCAGAGGTAGGGAGGCGAGCAGGCCAGAGGTGGATGAACGCAGTGCCCTTCTTTGGGTGTAGGGACTGATCAGAGCCTGAAGGTACGGAGGTGCCGTTCCCCTCACAGCTCCGTAGGCAAGCACCATGGTCTTGTAGCAGATGCAAGCTTCAACTGGAAGCCAGTGGAGTGTGCGGAGGAGCGGGGTGACGTGCGAGAACTTAGGAAGGTTGAACACCAGACGGGTTGCGGCGTTCTGGATGAGTTGTAAGGGTTTAATGGCACAGGCAGGGAGCCCCGCCAGCAGCGAGTTGCAGTAATCCAGACGGGAGATGACAAGTGCCTGGATTAGGACCTGCGCCGCTTCCTGTGTAAGGCAGGGTCGTACTCTGCGAATGTTGTAGAGCATGAACCTACAGGATCGGGTCACCGCCTTGATGTTAGCTGAGAACGACAGGGTGTTGTCCAGGGTCACGCCAAGGCTCTTAGCACTCTGGGAGGAGGACACAATGGAGTTGTCAACCGTGATGGCGAGATCATGGAACGGGCAGTCCTTCCCCGGGAGGAAGAGCAGCTCCGTCTTGCCGAGGTTCAGCTTGAGGTGGTGATCCGTCATCCACACTGATATGTCTGCCAGACATGCAGAGATGCGATTCGCCACCTGGTTATCAGATTAATTGTGTGTCGTCTGCGTGGCAATGATAGGAGAGACCATGTGAGGATATAACAGAGCCAAGTGACTTGGTGTATAGCGAGAATAGGAGAGGGCCTAGAACAGAGCCCTGGGGGACACCAGTGGTGAGAGCACGTGGTGCGGAGACGGATTCTCGCCACGCCACCTGGTAGGAGCGACCTGTCAGGTAGGACGCAATCCAAGAGTGAGTCGCGCCGGAGATGCCCAACTCGGAGAGGGTGGAGAGGAGGATCTGATGGTTCACAGTATCAAAGGCAGCAGATAGGTCTAGAAAGATGAGAGCAGAGGAGAGAGAGTTAGCTTTAGCAGTGCGGAGAGCCTCCGTGACACAGAGAAGAGCGGTCTCAGTTGAATGGCCAGTCTTGAAACCTGACTGATTTGGATCAAGAAGGTCATTCTGAGAGAGATAGCAAGAGAGCTGGCCAAGGACAGCACGCTCAAGAGTTTTGGAGAGAAAAGAAAGAAGGGATACTGGTCTGTAGTTGTTGACATCGGAGGGATCGAGTGTAGGTTTTTTGAGAAGGGGTGCAAAGTCAGTTAATTAAGAACAAATTCTTACTTTCAATGATGGCCTAGGAACAACAACAAATTCTTATATACAATGACAGCCTAGGAACAGTGGGTTAACTGCCTGGTTCAGGGGCAGAACAACATATTTTTACCTTGTCAGCTCAGGGATTCAATCTTGCAACCTTTCGGTTACAAGTCCAACGCTCTAACCACCAGGCTACCTGCCGCCCCAGATTGGGGTTGGACCGGCAAATTGTCCTCATGAAGCTGGAGAGGCTGAGTACAGCAGGTCTCTCAGACTTTTACTCTACAGTGCTGAGGGCCTGGCAGCTGCTAAGAGAAAGGGGTGTGGAATCTGGGCTGTGGGTGTGGGAGGAGCCTATCTTCCACAACCCAGCCATTCCTTTGAGATCGGTTCAGTCGGCCACCCTGCAGAGGCAACTGATAGCAGCGGCTTTACTAAGGCTGGGTGACCTGCAACTGCTGGGAAGGAGGGGTGAAAAACCCCGGAAGTCCTGGCACAACAAACAGGAATAACGTCTCTTAGGCTGCTGGAGAGATTCCTGGAGGAGGTCCAGGAAGCACTGTCTCAGCCGGTAAGGGGGGTGTTTGAGCGGCCAAAGGGGAGGAGCTACCAATGTTTCCACTACTGCAGGTGACGGCAGAGACTGGAGACTGGCAAGGGGGTATGGAGGACTTGTTAGATTTTAACACTCTGAGCCTGGGGGATTTTGAGGGGGTGGGAGGTAAAGCCCTCTACAACCTCTGCATTAAGGTAAGGAACATTAGTAGCCTAACAGGAGTGAAGGCACATCAGTGGCAGGTGTTATGTGGGGAGGAGAGTATGGTGGATTTTAAACGGAGGGGGCTCTACAAACCCCCAGTACCAAAGAGGTCAGGGGACCTCCAGTGGAGGGTTCTATATGGAGCCCTGGCCACTAACAGCTGGTTGGCACAGGCTGACCAGGGAGTTGGACAGGGGTTGTCCGTTCTGTGTTATGAGAGAAACTATGATTCATGTGTTTTCTGTGTGCACCAGGTTAATGCCATTAATGTCTCTGTTGGAATGTCTGTGTGAGAGGTTGGGGGTGCAGTTTACTGTCGGGTTGTTTATAAATGGGGTACAGGTATTCGAGTAAGGAGAAGGCCAAATGTGTTTTGTTCAATTTTCTGTTTGCTCAGGCAAAGGTAGGGGGGATAACAGACCCTTTACTAATATTTAATGGGATGGTCTCTGCACGCCTTAGTTTGGAATATGAGTTGTATAAAATTATAAAAAGCGTGGAGATGTTTTGGATATAGGGTTGTAGAAGTGGAGAGGTTTTGGTTATTGTGATGTTTTGTATTGTGGGGTAGAGGGCAAGGTGAGTATTGTACATGAATGCAGTACAAGATATATTTTGGTGTTTTATTTTAAGGGGTTGGTGGGGTGGTGGTGAGGTTTTAATGAAATGAGAATGTTTCATTAAAGAAAGACTAAGTCTCTCTCTCTCTCTCTTATTGACATGTGCACACAAAGAGACTAAATATCTGCTTCATCACTCACACTCAAATTCCAAGCTCCCCTGTGAGACATTTTTGGACTAACAAGACATTTAAGGGGAATAGAAACACCAGCTTTAAACTTTCTCAATATAATTAGGGAAGCCTTTGAGCTTAAGAAAAAATATCTAACCATTCTTCTCTACAGATCATCTCAAGCTCTGATCGGGTTTAAGTCCGGGCTCTGACTGGGCCACTCAAGGACATTCAGAGACCTGTCCTGAAGTCACTCCTTCATTGTCTTGGCTGTGTGCTTAGGGTTGTTGTCCTGTTTGAAGGTGAAGCTTTGCCCCAGTCTGAGGTCCTGAGTGCTGTGGAGCAGGTTTTCATCAAGGATCTCGCGGTACTTTGCTCCATTCATCTTTCCCTCGATCCTGACTAGTCTCCCAGTCCCTGCCGCTGAAAACATCCCCACAGCATGATGTTGCCGCCACAATGCTTCACCATAGGGATTGTGCCAGGTTTCCTCAAGACGTGAAGCTTGGCAGGCAGGCCAAAGAGTTCAATCTTGGTTTCATCTGACCAGTATTGTTTCTCATGGTCTGAGAGTCCTTTAGGTGCCTTTTAGCAAACTCCACGTAAACTCCATGAGCCTTTTACTCAGGAGTGGCTTACATCTGTTCACTCTACAATAAAGCCCTGATTGGTGGAGTGCTGCAGAGATGACTATCCTTCTGAAATGTTCTCCCATCTCCATAGAGGTACTCTGGAGCTCTGTTAGAGTGACCATCGAGTTCTTGGTCACCTCCCTGACCAAGGCCCTTCTCCCCCGATAGCTCAGTTTGGCCGGGCGGTCAGCTCCAAGAAGGGTCTTAGTTGTTCTAAACTTCTTCCATTTAAGAATGATGGAGTTCTCAGGGACCATCAATACTGCAGAAATGTTTTGGTACATTTCGCCAGATCTATGCCTCAATGCAATCTTGTCTCGGAGCTCTACGGACAAATCCTTCAACCTCATGATTTGGTTTTTGCTCTGACATGCGGGACCTTATAGACGAGTGTGTACCTTTCCAAATCTTGTCCAATCAATTGAATTAACCACAGGTGGACTCCAATCAAGTTGTAGAAACATCTCAAGGATGACCAATGGAAACAGTAAGCACCTGAGCTCAGTTTCGAGTCTCAGAGCAAAGGGTCTGAATACTTTATGTAAATATGAATGTTTTTTTTTTTTCTTCTTAAAACCTGTTTTCGCTTTCTCATTTTGGGGTATTGTGTAGATTGATGAGGAAAATGTTGTATATAATCCGTTTTAGAATAAGGCGTCTGAATACTTTCCGAATGCACTGTATATCCACTCTTTGATGCCTTTTAAATGACTGTTATTGATTTGCTGGCCTTGTTCAGCGAGGTAGAGAGAGATTGAAGCGGGATTTGAACATGAGTCAGCACCTTAACAGGCCCTGTTTGTCTACTTGCCTGTCAGGCCTATCCCAAGCACTGCTTTGATAATGATCTATGCGTCACAAATGCCACCCTATTCTCTATGTAGTGCACTACCTTTGACCTGGGTCCATAGGGCTTTTGTAGTAGGGCACTATATAGCGAATAGGGTGCCATTTGGGGCACTGCCGATGTCTCAGGCACTGCTTAGATTTTTCCTCTTGTTTTGAACTCTCTTCCACTTCAAACTGTTGGACTGTTTTGTTTGACGGGTTTCTGGTTCTAAAGCCTCATTTATACCTAGTGCTAACATGCATCATATGTCCTTATCTTATCCACATTCTGAGTGTGCCAACATTGTAGCCCGTTACATCTACCCAAAGCAGTAAAATGTGTCTCTTCTCCGTCCATTGTGTCCGAGTTGTAACCAGAAATCCTGGTTCCTCAATATAAGCAAATTATGACAGATATTCTTTCAAAATAATATTTGTTTATTTTAAGACACGTATTGATGCCATAAGTCAATAGTGTTACCTGTCAATGCTTTTAGAGGGCAGGATCTTGATCCGTCTACACTTGTAAGATCCAAACTCAATGTGTGTTTGACTACCTCTGGAGGTGGTCAGAAGATCTGATCACAATCAGATCCCAATGTGGCTTTTAAAAAATGTTGGTCCAGTCCCAATGTGGACAAGATCAGGACAAAGGACACATGCTAGAACCAGATATAAACAGGGCTTAAGAGCCAGGTACTGAAAGGGACTGTTTAACCTCTATCTAGGAACAAGGGAAACCATGAACTCTGCCTAGTAACAAGGGAAACCATGATTTCTATCTAGGAACAAGGGAAACCATGAACTCTGTCTAGGAACAAGGGAAACCGTGAACTCTGTCTAGTAACAAGGGAAACCATGATTTCTATCTAGGAACAAGGGAAACCATGAACTCTGTCTAGGAACAAAGGAACCAGGAACTCTATCTAGGAACAAGGGAAACCAGGAACTCTATCTAGGAACAAAGGAAACCAAAGGCATGGAAGTTACTGGTAGTTTATAAGCAGATTTTCTATTCAAACTCAATTAATTTATTCACATCCATAGTATAATCCTTTTCATTTTCAACAGGCAGTGTAATATAATATAATAAAATATTATGAAATTGGACTTGGAGATAATTCCAGAGCAAGAAATAATAATGAAACCCAACTGAAGATATTCTTCAGAAATAAAAATAAGTCAGTGAGAAAAGGAGGAATCGATTTGACGTGTCACTCAACTGAGCTGTTCTAGATGAAGGAAGGAATGTGGCGAGAGAGAGGAGTAGAGCGGCTAAGTGGGTTTTTGGGGGAGGAACAAGGAAATGAGCAGTGGACAAGCAGGGGGCAACAACACTGGATTGTTTGCAAATATTTAACATCCCGGTTTGTAAAAAGAGGTGAAGTAGAGTGCTGGGGGGCGCAATTATGGCAAAGAAAAACTCCAGCGGTCTAAGGCACTGCATCTCGGTGCAAGACACGTCACTGCAGTACCTGATTCGAATCCAAGCAGCATCACATCCGGCTGGGTGGCGCACAATTGGCCCAGCGTCGTCCGGGTTTGGCCGGGGTAGGGCCGTCATTGTAAATAAGAATTTGTTCTTAACTGACTTGCCTAGTTAAATAAATAAAAAATAAAAAATGGCCCCAAGCCCACCTCTCGTCACACAACTCCCCTATTGCAATCACTCTTCCTGAGAACTTATTTTTTTTAAATCTGTCAGTCTCCCAAAGTTAAGGGCGCTCACTTTACAAAGGGGCACTGGGGATGACTGGTCGTAGGTTAACTGCTACACTCTGAGCTGAAATGACCTTTGATGACAAGTCTGGTTGCTGTTGGACAGGGGTCAAATGGTCCCTTGCAAAGCTACGATTCTATCACTTTAACTGTAGGAACAGCACTCAATTTGTCAACCAGGCGAAGAGGGGTGTGCCATCCGGCGTCCGATACCAGAGTACACACTTTGGAGTGCACAAACATGTGGCCTGAGTGGGAGACAGGGTGGTGGTGTTGATAAATATAACAATTAACCTTGATTTCACAGAGTAGTGTTGTTGATTTGAAAGATTCCTGGGAGGAGTGTAATAAATCAACAACATCCCTTAAGAAAGCGATATTGTGACCTCACCGGGAAAGAAAAAGGTATTGTGACCTCACCGGGAAAGAAAGCGATATTGTGACCTCACCGGGAAAGAAAGAGGTATTGTGACCTCACTGGGAAAGAAAGAGGTATTGTGACCTCACTGTGAAAGAAAGCGATATTGTGACCTCACCGGGAAAGAAAGAGGTATTGTGACCTCACTGGGAAAGAAAGAGGTATTGTGACCTCACTGGGAAAGAAAGAGGTATTGTGACCTCACTGGGAAAGAAAGAGGTATTGTGACCTCACTGGGAAAGAAAGAGGTATTGTGACCTCACTGGGATCATCTGGTTCAGTAGATAATAACAATGTCAGCCTTTTGTCATTTTGCTCCTATCTATACTTTTTGTGTGTCCCAAATGCATCCCCTATGTGGAGCTCTACTGGTCTACAGGGCACATAGGGGCAATTTGGGATGTAGCCTTTGATGCAGTTACCCAGTTACCCATTCCATCCAACCTCCCCTCCCTCGGAATCTTGCATTAGAGCTAACAGGATTAGCTGATAAGGCTAATCAATAGCACTGTCTGTCCACAATAAAATTACTGAACGCGTAACGTATGGACCGTTGTTATGGATGGGTACTTTTGCAGACAGCCGTAACTGTGAGATACGTCCCACTATTATGCTTCTGACCTCATTGTGACTGTGAGACAGCATTAGTCATATGAGAGAGAGAGAGAGTGGGAGAGGGAGGCGAGGGTGGCTGAGGGGAGGGAGGGGACCTGTGGGGAGAGGGCAGGGAGGGAGAGGGAGGAGTCGAGAGGGAGGGTGGCTGTGGGGAGAGGGAGGGGAGGGATGGGACCTGTGGGGAGAGGGCAGGGAGGGAGGCGGGGCGAGAGAGGGGAGAGAGGGGCTGTGGGGAGAGGGAGTAGGCAGGGAGGGAGAAGGCGGGAGGGAGGGATGGAGGGAGGGAGAAGGCGGGCGGGAGGGAGGGAGGGCGGGAAGGCGTGAGGGAAGGAGGGAGAGGGATGGGTGGACGTAGGGAATGGATTGCTGTTGAATAATCATCAATAACCCCGACTTCACTTCACACATTACTTTCAAAGAGAGAGAGAGAAGGGGAGAGACTGAGGTGGGGGAGGCGACCATTAACCCCATGAAAAAGTCCTAGTCAATGTTCTATTTTTAAGTCTCTCTCTCTCTCTCTCTCTTCGTTTCTCTATCTCTCTCTCTCTCTCTCCTCCACAGCTTGGGGTAATTTAAGAGAGTCCTGGCCCAGACAATGTACTGAGGGAGAACCATTAATTAACCCAGAGATATACTGGTGTTCACAATGAGAAAAGGATGAGGAACCAGGGAGGAAGAGAAGGATGAGGAACCAGGGAGGAAGAGAAGGATGAGACATAGTGGAAAGCAGTATTCTCTGTGTATCTGTATGTCTGTGTGTGTCTGTGTGTCTGTATGTCTGTGTGTGTCTGTGAGTGAGTGAGTGAGTGAGTGAGTGAGTGAGTGAGTGAGTGAGTGAGTGAGTGTGTATGTATTTGTGTGTGTGTATATTCGAGTGTGTGTACAGTATGTACTATGTGTATGTGTGTGTCTGGTGTGAAATGTACGATCTCTGGTCAACGTCCAGGCCCCTTGCAAGCAAAATGAGGCTGAAGCATCTGTTATTCCCAGCCTCATTAAGCCTCTCTGCCAGGGCTGAACAGACAGACAGACAGAGACAGACAGTAGAATGGCCTGACTGAAGAGCTCAGTGACTTTCAACGTGGCGCCTTCATAGGTGCCACCTTTCCAACAAGTCACTTTGTAAAATGTATGACCTGCTAGAGCTGCTGGGGTCAACTGTATGTGCTGTTATTTTGAAGTGAAAACGTCAAGGAGAAACAGCGGCTCAGCCGCAAAGTGGTAGGCCACACAAGCTCAAAGCAAAGGTACCGCCAAGTGCTGAAGCGCATAGCGTGTAAAAATCGTCTGTCCTCGGTTGCAACACTCACTACCGAGTTCCAAACTGCCTCTGGAAGCAACGTCAGAATAAGAGTTGTTCGTCGGGAGCTTCATGAAATGGGTTTCCATGGCCGAGCAGCCGCACACAAGCCTAAGATCACCATGCGCAATGCCAAGCGTTGGCTGGAGTGGTGTAAAGCTCTACGCCATAGGACTCTGGATCAGTGGAAACACGTTCTCTGGAGTGATGAATCACGCTTCACCATATGGTAGTACATCGGACGAATCTGGGTTAGGCGGATGCCAGGAGAACACTACCTGCCCGGGCTGTTTTTCATGGTTCGGGCCACTTAGTTCCAGTGACGGTAAATCTTGACGCTACAGGATACAATGACATTCTAGATGATTCTGTGCTTCCAACTTTGCGGCAACAGTTTGGAGAAGGCCTTTTCCTGTTTCAGAATGACAATGCCCCCATGTGCACAAAGAGAGGTTCATACATAAAATGGTTTGTCTAGATTGGTGTGGAAGAACTTGACTTGCCTGCATTAATCCTTAAAAGGTTAAGTCATTTTTTATGGTATCTGTCCTTTACTATTTATATTTTTGACCACTTTTACTTTTACTTCACTACATTCCTAAAGAAAGGTATGTACTTTTTTCTCCATACATTTTTCCTGACACCCAAAACTACTCGTTACATTTTGAATGCTTAGCAGGACAGGAAAATGGTGTAATTCATGCACTTATCAAGAGAACATCTCTGGTCATCCTACTGCCTCTGATCTGCAGGACTCACTTAACAGAGAACATCCCTGGTCATCTATTGCCTCTGATCTGGAGGACTCACTAAACAGAGAACATCCCTGGTCATCTATTGCCTCTGATTTGGTGGACTCACTAAACACAAATTCTTCATTTGTAGATAATGTCTGAGTGTTGGAGTGTGCCACAGGCTATCTGTAAATTAAAACATACAAGAAAATGGTGCCGTCTCATTTGATTAATATAAGAAATGTTAAATTATTTATATTTGACTTATTTTTATACTTATGTATAATTAAGCAATTACATTTACTTTTGTTACTTAAGTATATTTAAAACCAAATACTTTTAGACTTTAACTCAACTGACTTCACTTTTACTTGAGTAATTTGCTATTAAGGTATCTTTACTTTTACTCAAGTATGACTACTGGGTACTTTTTCCACCACTGCATTCCAGTGCGCTCCGTTACAGCGAGGGGCGAGAGATTAGCCTGTGTGTCTGTTTCTGCCCACCTGCCGCTAATCAGGATGTCAGGTGCACTTAGGGAATGGCAGGGGTCTGCGTGGCCTCCGGCTGAGGCGTTTCCATGGTGGCTGGCTCTCCATGACAACGGGGTGAATTAGCCTCCAACAGATGTCATGATGTCTAACAGGCATGAACGTCAACAGGGGAAGCCATACAGACACACGTTTGTGTGTGTGTGTGTGTGTGTGTGTGTGTGTGTGTGTGTGTGTGTGTGTGTGTGTGTGTGTGTGTGTGTGTGTGTGTGTCTGTATGTGTTTGTGTGTCGTGTGTGTGTTTCTGTCTGTGCATTCTGTGTGTAGCTACGCGAGTACGACATGATTTAATTTCCTTATTAGCGAATGTGTGTATTGTGTGAATACATGTGGGGGTGAGAGCATGTAAGTGGATCAGTCCTGAGGGTTTTTCCTTGAAGGAAAAGAGGGTAAATGATCACTATGGGTCAAGAGTCACGACGCAAAATTAACCCAGATCTGATGGATAATGTTTTGACAATAAGACAAACACACACACACACATACCTACTGTTGATGAGAAAAGTGAGGTATATTATCTACATAAAGCAATTTAGCTGTGACCTGTACTGTGGCCTTTCTGCAATAAACTGCACCATAATCACATCTGTAATCACTAATCTGCCTTCTCTATGACCTAACAGTGAATCTGCCAGGGAATAAACAAACAAATGGATCAAGTGAAACATCAGACCTGTTCTTTGTCTATTTGTAGCACAATTTCAAGGGTTTCAAACGAGAAGACAGAAAAGAGGGAGAGTGATCAGGGAGGAATTAGCAAAACAATACTATGGAACATTAAAACCTTTTCCATTATATCATAGCAAAAACAACAACAACAACAATGAGAAAATATTCACCATAGACAGAGGATCAAATCAAATCAAATGTTATTGTACACATCCTTGGTAAACAACAGGTGTAGACTAACGGTGAAATGCTAACGGGTCCCTTCCCAACAACGGAGAGAGAAAGAAAAAATAGATAAATAATAGAAACATAATAACACGAGGAAAATAAATACACAATGAGTAGCGATAACTTGACTGTATTCACCGGGTACCAGTACAGAGTCAATGTGCAGGGGTACGAGGAAATTCAGGTATATATATATATATATATATATATATGTGTGTGTGTAGTGGTAGTGGTAAAGTAACTAGGCAACAGGATAGATAATAGACAGTATCAACAGTATACTGTAGGTAGGGATAAAGTAGCTAGGCAACAAGATAGATAATAGACTGTATCAACAGCATGTGATGAGTCAAAAAGAGTAAATGCAAAAAGGGTCAATGCAGATAGTCTGGGTAGATATTTGGTTAACTATTTAACTAATTATTTAGCAGTCTTATGGCTTGGAGGTAGAAGCTGTTCAGGGTCCTGTTGGTTCCAGACTTGGTGCACTGGCTGCCGTGTGGTAGCAGAGAGATCAGTCTATGACTTGGGAGGCTGGAGTCTTTGAAAATGTTTAGGGCCTTCCTCTGACACCACATGGTATAGAGGACATGGATGACAAGGAGCTCGGCCCCAGTGATGTACTGGGCCATGTGCACTACCCTCTGTAGCGCCTTGTGGTCCGATGGCAAGAAGTTGCCGTACAAAGTGGTGATGCAGCCAGAGAGAAACAGACAGAGACAGTGAGATTACAAGTAAATACAGGATTCCATTTGTGTGTGTAAACAGTTATACGTGCATGTTTGTACGTGTGCTTGTTTATGTGAGAGAAAAAGATAGCCAAATAGATGTAGGAAAATATGAGAGAGTGCCAAAGGTGTCCCCTGTTGTTTTCCTGCCCCTCTCTCCCCCTTTAATTAGTGGCCAGGTCTTGGCCTGGCTAGTTGGCAGTGCGGTGTTAACTTAATATGGCGTGAAAAAAAATCATTCGGCCACGCTACAGATGGGGTAAGTCATGCGGAAGGACCCCAATGCTCCCCTTTCAGAAAGGGGCCTTTTTAAATCAGGGCCCCCTAACAAACTGAGCACCACCGGGTCTGTTGCTGACAGCAAAGATCTGTTAGTTAGCCCAACGCCAGCAAGGGAAGAGGAGGGGAAAATGGATGAAGGAAAGTAGAGAGACGCAGGCACATGGAACAAAGGGACATACGGATGGAGAGAGTAGCCAGTGTAGAGGAGAGAGTTGACTGGGAAGAAAGAGAAGGATAACGGAGGGAAGGGAGAGTGAGCAAAAATGAAAAAGAGTAAAAAATAAATAAAAAACAAACAAACATGGAGACAGATACATGTTCATTATAGGAAGTAAAGGACAGGACAAATTCCCAGTCCAAAAGGGTAACAGAGACAACAGTTTCCATTAAAGAAGAAAGGCAGTGTGGAGAGGAAAATAGAGCCGAGTAGCTCAAAGAGGAGACAATGAGAGGAAGCGACCCTTGGGTGACAGTGTTCAGTCAGGCTCATGATGGGAGAAAGGTGTACACCCAGCTACCACATTTTGGTTTATTGGAAGTTGTGGTAACGTCTTTTTTTGGTATCCCATTGGTTCTGGGATGGAAGCTATACATTTCCTGAAGGTGTTGCCTAGTTCTGGGAACGTTCATTTATAGGTTATAGGGAGGTTCTGAAAACATTTTACTGACGGTTCCCAGTCAGTTTTCCCGGGAGGTTTTATTCATGTTCTGAGAATGGAAATTATAAGTTATTTAGAGTTTTATTTGAACAACTTCCATAAAAGTTTCACTAAATGTTAAAAAAAATACTTAATATCACTGCTAGCTTAGTTTGAAACAACTGTTTTGAACTCCAAGCACAGATATGAAACAAGGAAGTTAATTTGCTGAGGTATTAATCTTTCAATACACATTTTTATTTTTATTTTGACATGGCGGTGAGTGAGATTGGAATCTATGATCTGTTTTCTATCAATGGAATTTGTCCAATTGGCCACCAGGAGGGAGCTAGCAAGCCATTTGTGGCCAATTAGCGGGCACGGCCAACACACCTGAACACACTTAGCAAAATGTGTTATTTTTATTTTTATTTAACCTTTATTTAACTAGGCAAGTCCAGTTTAAGAACAAATTATTATTTACAATGACGGCTTACCAAAAAGGCAAAAGGTCCCCTGCGTAAATAGGGGCTGGGATTTGAAATAAAAAATAAAATAAAAAATATAGGACAAAACACACATCACGACAAGAGAGACACCACGACACTACATAAAGAGAGACATAGCATGGCAGCAACACATGACAACACAGCATGTGTTTTTTTTGTTTTTTTACGTGGAAAATCTGATGTTTCTATGTCAAACAGTTTTGTTATATTTCAGTCTTCTGTGATGAATATAAAGTGTAATATTGAGATGCAAACTGAAAATGTAATACATTTCGTCTCTATAACTGACATGGTACAGGTATCTTCTTTCTTTCAGACTGTAACCATGTCTGTGAGGTATAGATTTATGTTTCAAAGTAGATTGTTTAACCTGTTATGGATAGGGGGCAGTATTTTCACGGCCGGATAAAAAACGTACCGATTTAATCTGTTTATTACTCCTGCCCAGAAACTAGAATATGCATATAATTGTTTGATTTGGATAGAAAACACCCAAAAGTTTCTAAAACTGTTTGAATGGTGTCTGTGAGTATAACAGAACTCATATGGCAGGCCAAAACCTGAGAAGATTCCAAACAGGAAGTGCCCTCTCTGACCATTTCTTGGCCTTCTTTAGCCTATTTATTGAAAACAGAGGATCTCTGCTGTAACGTGACACGTTCTAAGGCTCCCATAGGCTCTCAGAAGGCGCCAGAACGTTGAATGATGACTTTGCAGTCCATGGCTGAAAAACAGTAGCGCATTTGGATAGTGGTCGATCTGAGAACAATGAGACGGGTGCGCGCATGCACGTGAAGAGTCCATTTTACATTTTCAGTCTTTGAACGAAAACAACGACTCCCGGTCGGAATATTATCGCTATTTTACGAGAAAAATCGCATAAAAATTGATTTTAAACAGCGTTTGACATGCTTCGAAGTACGGTAATGGAATATTTTGAATTTTTTTGTCACGATATGCGCGGGCGCATCACCCTTCGTTACCCTTCGGATAGTGTCTTGAACGCACGAACAAAACGCCACTATTTGGATATAACTATGGATTATTTGGAACCAAACCAACATTTGTTGTTGAAGTAGAAGTCCTGGGAGTGCATTCTGACGAAGAACAGCAAAGGTAATCCAATTTTTCTTATAGTAAATCTGAGTTT
Source organism: Salmo trutta (assembly GCF_901001165.1). Taxonomy (NCBI): domain Eukaryota; kingdom Metazoa; phylum Chordata; class Actinopteri; order Salmoniformes; family Salmonidae; genus Salmo; species Salmo trutta. The sequence goes on along the minus strand of NC_042973.1, from coordinate 4,987,808 downwards.
GGTGAGTACCAAACTTGGTGGGTGTCAAAATATCTAGCCTGTGATGGCCGGGCTATCTACTCAGAATATTGCAAAATGTGCTTTCACCGAAAAGCTATTTTAAAATCGGACACCGCGATTGCATAAAGGAGTTCTGTATCTATAATTCTGAAAAGAATTGTTATGTTTTTTGTGAACGTTTATCGTGAGTAATTTAGTAAATTCACTGGAAGTGTTCGGTGGGAATGCTAGTTCTGAATGTCACATGCTAATGTAAAAAGCTGGTTTTTAATATAAATATGAACTTGATTGAACAAAACATGCATGTATTGTATAACATAATGTCCTAGGAGTGTCATCTGATGAAGATCATCAAAGGTTAGTGCTGCATTTAGCTGTGGTTTTGGTTTTTGTGACATTATATGCTAGCTTGAAAAATGGGTGTCTGATTATTTCTGGCTGGGTACTCTCCTGACATAATCTAATGTTTTGCTTTCGTTGTAAAGCCTTTTTGAAATCGAACAGTGTGGTTAGATAAAGGAGAGTCTTGTCTTTAAAATGGTGTAAAATAGTCATATGTTTGAAAAATGGAAGTTTTCGGATTTTCAAGGAGTTTGTATTTCGCGCCACGCCCTATCATTGGATATTGGAGCGGTGTTCCGCTAGCGGAACGTCTAGATGTAAGAATTAAGACTAACATAAAACACTCTGACCTGATTTAAACCACTGCAGTAAAAGGTTAAAGAAGGATTTTTAAGCCTTGAGATATGGATTGTGTATGTGTGCCATTCAGAGGATGAATGGGCAAGACAAAATATTGAAGTGCCTTTGAACGGGGTATGGTAGTAGGTGTCAGGCGCACTGGTTTGAGTGTGTCAAGAACTGCAACTCTGCTGGGTTTTTCACACTCAACAGTTTCCCATGTTTGTTTTTTTTTTTTTGTTTTTTTATGTAAGCAGGTAGGCCAGTTGAGAACAAGTTCCAATTTACAACTGCGACCTGGCCAAGATAAAGCAAAGCAGTGCGACACAAACAACAACGCATAGTTACACATGGAATAAACAAGCGTACAGTCAACAACACAATAGAAAAAAATAAAGTCTACATCAAGAATGGTCCACCACCCAAAGGACAGCCAGCCAACTTGACAGAACCGTGTCAAAGAACATCCAGCCAACATGGGTCAGCATCCCTATGGAACACTTTCAACACCTTGTAGAGTCCATGCCCTGACAAATTGATGCTGTTCTGAGGGCATAAGGAGGAGGTCGTGGGAAACAACATTTATTTTGGCATATCCGAGAGTTTCTGGATGAATCACGTGCTTAGCCTGGTCCAACAGGAAATGATGTAATCACTGTCTGATGGTAGTGTATCTGATTGGTCAGTATGTGTCAATAAGCCAGTCGTTAGGGATTGCCCTTTCCCTGGATACCCATTAGATTAGAAAACATTGAGCCTGTGTCCCAAATGACATCCATTCACTATCTGTACTGCTTTACTTTTGACCAGGGCCTATTTAGAAAGTACAGCACTATATAGGGACTAGGGTGCCATTTGGGATGCACACACTGTAAGCAGTACATTGCGGTAGAGATGGGATAGTAGAAGCTGCATACTGCTGTTTGTTTCCACTAGAGTTATCTTACCTCACTTTCATTGGTTGTTGCAAGGGACTCTGCTTTACAATTCACCATAGGTCAAATGTATAGTAATGGGAGAAAGGCTATTAATAGGGAGTATTTTACTTGACATACTGTATGTTTGTGTAAGTAAGACGCAATCTCTCGATAGCTCAATTCCCAGATAACCAGAGGTAGAGAGAGACAAACTCTCTCCGCATCTCTCGGAGTCAATAGTGCCCTATGTGGGAAGTCTCGAAGGGGGTACTCGGGATACTCACAGGTACACGACTCCAAAGGGTATGCACTGCCTAGTCTCATACTTAACTTTTTTGTTTTATATCCAGCCATTAAGGAACAGTTGTGCTCTGACGAGGTAAAAGAACGGTGGATTGGCTGGGGGAAGGGACTGTTGACATTTTGACGGTTGTTAAGTTTTAAATTCCTCACCTGCAGGCAGCACTGACTCTCGGTTTAAAACAAAAGGACCACATGGGATTTGGTAAAAAAATCAAAAGTCATTGAAGACAATCAAAGAGCATATGACATCCGTCTCCTTGCATGTGTAAGGAGACCTTTTAGATATATGGAAATTGAGGTTTCCTTAGACTTCGTTTTTCGTGTGGACTGGATGAAATTAAGTACACAGTGTCGGGTCAAGACCGAATTAACTCTCTGCTTTAAATGTCCAAACGTCCTTCTTTAGGTCAACCTTATAATGAGAATAGAAATCGAGCTAACACAGAGAACCAATTGAAAAAGGAACCATAGTACAGAGCGTCAAGATGATTTCTCACTATTACGCAGAGGTGAATTTCTAAGTTCTACTTATTCTGACTAGCCCACCACCAGTCTTAATTTATTTTTGCAAGAGCAAACTGCAATGTCAGCTGTACCTGCGCTGCATGAGTAATGAGAGCACTTTAAGTGAATAAAACAAAGTGGAAATTGAACACGGCGAGCCGGGGGTGAGCTATGCAGATATCCAGGCCTCGTTGTTCGTCTCTCTCCGCTTCCGTCGGAACTGATCCATCATTGACTCAGCAGCGTTTCCATCCTCCACCAGAACCTCCACTCCTCCTCTCTTTCTCTCTGTTTATTTACCTTGCCTCCCGTGATGAATGGATAGAAACATGGAGGATGAATTAATAGCTCTGTTATTGCGATGATAATGATGAAACACAAAAGCGTTATTGATGACTCAATCAGAGCGCCCAACCTCAAGCCCAGCGCCATGTTCCGAATAAGTTCACCACTTTCTGCCAAATCGACACAGCCAGTAATGTATAAAATCCGGCTTATATTTATTTGCAGCGTGGTCCATTTAATTCATTTGAGTCCTACAGCCCTGGTTGTAGTTCTTCTAATTCATACAGCCCTGGTTTGTAGTTCTTCTGATTCATACAGCCCTGGTTGTAGTTCCTTTCATTCATTCAGCCAAGGTTGTAGTTCTTCTAATTCATACAGCCCTGGTTGTAGTTCCTTTCATTCATACAGCCCTGGTTGTAGTTATTCTAATTCATACAGCCCTGGTTGTAGTTCCTTTCATTCATACAGCCCTGGTTGTAGTTATTCTAATTCATACAGCCCTGGTTGTAGTTATTCTAATTCATACAGCCCTGGTTGTAGTTCCTTTCATTCATACAGCCCTGGTTTGTAGTTCTTCTGATTAATTCAGCCCTGGTTTGTAGTTCTTCTGAATCATACAGCCCTGGTTGTTGTTCCTCTAATTCATACAGCCCTGGTTTGTAGTTCTTCTGATTCATACAGCCCTAGTTTGTAGTTCTTCTGAATCATACAGCCCTGTTTGTTGTTCCTCTAATTCATACAGCCATTGTTGTAGTTCCTCTAATTCATACAGCCCTAGTTTGTAGTTCTTCTGATTCATACAGCCCTGGTTGTAGCTCCGGTGTTGCCTGTTCTTGCTTGGCTGTTCAATAAGATGTTTAATAAAATAATTGGATTTTTTGCTCTACAGGTTTTTTGTTCGTGGTATTTTCTCATTTCTTTTCATAACGCGGGGTAGCGGACCAGGGAACAGGAGCACTGAATCACACAAACACTGAGCTGTAAACGCTCTCCTGTCACCTCAGAGAGCAAAACACAGAGGAGGCCCTTGGGATTAAAAAGCCATTGAAAGCCATACTGCAAACACAGGACAGAAGGCAGTACAGGACATGAGCAGACTGATTGTGCCGGGCACATCATGACAATAGTTTACGGAGAGAAAACAAGAAAAGTTCAAATATAATGTTGAAAACATTCTGAGAAGCAAGATGGCATTGGCTCTAATTTGTAAATTACAAAGGAGTGCTATATCAGGCTATATTCTTTGAAGTCATTATACATTATAGAAGTTACTTAAATAAATCTACATATGCTATCCCATTTTTCACCTCAGTGGATAAATCACAGTGGGGTCGTGAAGAAAGAGTAACTTTAACCTCTGCAAGGTCAAACAGGTCCATTATAATGTGACACCAGAGAGAGAGAGAGAGAGAGAGAGAGAGACAGCCCTTTAACACACCTGTTCAAAAGACTGGTTTAATAGGTTTGCTCAGTGACTTTGCCTACCCAAACTCTTCTACTCCCTGAGTACTGTTATTCATTCTACTCCCTGAGTACTGTTATTCATTCTTCTCCCTGAGTACTGTTCATACATTCTACTCCCTGAGTACTGTTCTTTCATTCTCCTCCCTGAGTACTGTTATTCATTCTTCTCCCTCAGTACTGTTCTTTCATTCTACTCCCTGAGTACTGTTCTTTCATTCTACTCCCTGAGTACTGTTCATGCATTCTACTCCCTGAGTACTGTTCTTTCATTCTCCTCCCTGAGTACTGTTCATACATTCTCCTCCCTGAGTACTGTTCTTTCATTCTCCTCCCTGAGTACTGTTCATTCGTTCTACTCCCTGAGTACTGTTCTTTCATTCTACTCCCTGAGTACTGTTCATTCATTCTCCTCCCTGAGTACTGTTCATTCGTTCTACTCCCTGAGTACTGTTCTTTCATTCTACTCCCTGAGTACTGTTCTTTCATTCTCCTCCCTGAGTACTGTTCATTCGTTCTACTCCCTGAGTACTGTTCTTTCATTCTCCTCCCTGAGTACTGTTATTTCATTCTACTCCCTGAGTACTGTTCTTTCATTCTACTCCTTGAGTACTGTTATTCATTCTTCTCCCTGAGTACTGTTCATACATTCTACTCCTTGAGTACTGTTATTCATTCTTCTCCCTGAGTACTGTTCATGCATTCTACTCCCTGAGTACTGTTCATGCATTCTACTCCCTGAGTACTGTTCATGCATTCTACTCCTTGAGTACTGTTATTCATTCTTCTCCCTGAGTACTGTTCATACATTCTACTCCTTGAGTACTGTTATTCATTCTTCTCCCTGAGTACTGTTCATGCATTCTACTCCCTGAGTACTGTTCATGCATTCTACTCCTTGAGTACTGTTATTCATTCTTCTCCTTGAGTACTGTTCTTTGGGCTCACCTACCTTTTATTTACACTGGTTGCGAGGTTGAAAGCGGGAAAAAAAGGTCCAAGCCAAAATACTGAGTCACTGTCTGATTTAAGGCTCATTTTGGGATCCTCCCAGGGGCCCTAGAAAGGTCTTCATCTTTGTCATCGGACAAGGGATTGATACGATTTCCTTCAGCATGTCGTTAGACCCTCTCAGTTAAGCTATGTGGACCCGAACAAGGGAGCCTTTCTCTGTCTGTCATTGGGCACTTGGACACAGAGGGCCAGGCAGTCTCCTCCAACAGAAACCAGATGCTGCCGCTCTCCCTCTCCTTCACTGTGTTACAGAATACCCCCTGCAGTTAGCAACCCCCGCAGCCTGTAACGCATGCCATACACACCCCAGGTATCAGAGTTACACCATCCCACAATGTTATTAACTACCTGGACTACATCCGTACCACAGGTATCAGAGTTACACCATCCCACAATGTTATTAACTACCTCGTGTGTGTCGCGTGTGCTCCCTCTCCGGCCTCAAGGTCACCAGGCTGCTCGTTATGGTGCACACGTGTCACCATCGTTACGTGCACCTGTGCGTCATCAGACTCACCTGGACTCCATCACCTCCCTGATTACCTTCCCTATATATGTCACTCCCTTTGGTTCCTTCCCCAGGCGTTATTGTTTCTGTTCCAGTTTCATGTCTGTGTGCTGTTAGTGTTTCTTGTTTTGTATTATGTTCTGTATTTTATTAAGACACTCACTCCCGGAACTTGCTTCCCGACTCAGCGTACATCATTACATTGTGTGTGTGTGTGTGTGTGTGTGTCTGTGAGTGTGTGTGTGTTTGCAAGTGTGCATGTGTGTGTGTCTCCCATCTCTGGTCATCAACAACAACACACTGTAGGGTCTCACTCAGTCAGTCAGAGCTTACAGAGAGTTTACAATACAACGATAACTACAGAGTGGATAAATATACTAGAGTGGAGAAGGACAATAGAGTGGAGAAGGATAATAGAGTGGAGAAGGATAATAGAGTGGAGAAGGATAATAGAGTGGAGAAGGATAATAGAGTGGAGAAGGATAATAGAGTGGAGAAGGATAATAGAGTGGAGAAGGATGATAGAGTGGAGAAGGATGATAGAGTGGAGAAGGATAATAGAGTGGAGAAGGATAATAGAGTGGAGAAGGATGATAGAGTGGAGAAGGATTATAGAGTGGAGAAGGATAATAGAGTGGAGAAGGATGATAGAGTGGAGAAGGATAATAGAGTGGAGAAGGACAATAGAGTGGAGAAGGATGATAGAGTGGAGAAGGATAATAGAGTGGAGAAGGACGATAGAGTGGAGAAGGATGATAGAGTGGAGAAGGATAATAGAGTGGAGAAGGACGATAGAGTGGAGAAGGATAATAGAGTGGAGAAGGATGGTATAGTGGAGAAGGATGATAGAGAGGAGAAGGATAATAGAGTGGAGAACAATAACGAGAGCTATCGTTTGGACAGTCGTAGAAAAAGCATCAATTGTCATACTTGAGTAAAAGTAAAGATACCTTAAATAGGAAATGACTCAAGTAAAAGTGAAAGCCACCCAGTAAAATACTACTTGAGTAAAAGTCTAAAAGTATTTGGTTTTAAATATAGTATCAAAAGTAAATGTAAAAACATACTTAAATATCAAAATAAGTACATTTTAAATTGCTTGTATTAAGCCAACCAGACAGCACAATTTTCTTGTTGTAATTTGTTTACGGATAGCCATTGGCACACTTCAACAACCAGACATCATTTACAAATGAAGCATTTGTGTAGTGAGTCCTCCAGATCAGAGGCAGTAGGGATGACCAGGGATGTTCTCTGTTTAGTGAGTCCTCCAGATCAGAGGCAGTAGGGATGACCAGGGATATTCTCTGTTTAGTGAGTCCTCCAGATCAGAGGCAGTAGGGATGACCAGGGATGTTCTCTGTTTAGTGTGTGAATTGGACCATTTTCCTGTCCTGCTAAGCATTCAGAATGTAATGAGTACTTTTGGATGTTAGGGAAAATGTATGGAGTAAAAAGTACATACTTTTACTTCACTACATTTCTATGGAAAAGTAAAAGTTGTCAAAAACATAAATAGTAAAGTACAGATACCCCAAAAAACTAATTAAGAAGTACTTCAAAGTATTTTTACTTAAGTACTTTACACCACTGTGTTTGGATCACATTCAGAGCTTTATTCCAATGATAAAACATTGACAGCCAATCAGAAACATGTTCTGTTGAATTGTTCTTGGTTCTAGGTGCGGGAGGCTACTCGGATGGGGGAGAAGACTGAGCAAATGGTAAGTTGCCTGAAATACTGCGCAGTTGTGAGCAAATTGGTGAACACAATAATTGTAGGAAGACTTGGGAGAATGATTTTCCAAGACAAACCACACATGAAAAGGTTCACATATTTCAATGGTAGCCCTATCTGTTAACACAGATACATCCTGACAAAATACACACTATGACTGGCCAGCTAATGTACCTTTCAGGACCTTCTAAACCAGGGGTGGGCAATTCCAGTCGTCGAGGGCCTGATTGTTGTCACAGTTTTGCCCCCAGCACCCAGCTAACACACCTGACTCCAATAATCACCTAATCATGATCTTCACTTTAGAATGCAATGTGATTAATCAGCTGTGTTTGTTAAGGATGGAGAAGAAGTGTGACACCAATCAGACCCACTATGACTGGAGTAGCCCACCCCTGTTCTAAACGGTCCAGAATAGACCCAAACTGATCCACAATGGTTATATAACCAAGCCTAGGCTGTAGGCAGTTATTTTGGCATGAAGCATTCAACATTTAGCCAGCTTCACTGCAGTTTGCAGTTTACAGCCCCAAGTATTCACTTGAGAACAATAATACATTCCTCATTTCACTGTGTTGGTGTAGCCTAGGTAGAATAATGTTATTGTCTAAGAACGTAGGCTTAATCAATAGTAGAGCTTGGCGTGTCCTCGACTGCAGAGTTAACCTGGAGGAAAGCATAGAACTGACATTTCATAATCTGTTCACTTTCTTTGTTCTCTCACTTTGACAGGTAAATATTTATAGCTCTACTATTTAGCTAATGAATGGCCTAATATCTAGCTAATATTTAGCTTCTTACTTGAGCTACATCTCTGTCTTCCAGCTGTTCCCGTGTGCAATAGGCTATAGATAGGCAACTCAAGCCTCTCTGCCATTCCTCTGCACGTGGAATCCCAGGAGAAGCTATTCAAAAGCTATAGGACATTTATTTTTAGAATATTTTATACTAGACCTAATAGCCTTTTCGTGGAGAGAAGTAGGCTTGCTCTTGCTAATTGTTAAATGTAAAATAGGCTAGGTCAAATGAACTGTCGCACAGGACAGACAGAGAGATGAACACAGTGAAAATATAAGATCCAAAACGAATTGACAATCATTAGAACAAATGGAAACCACTTGAGAGCAACGAGGTAAGCAATCGCATGATGTAAAAGATGCTTAGTATGAACAGTGTTTTTTGTTGAATTGCTACATTTAAATATGAGTTTCTTTTATTTTTCATTACATGTACATTAACATATTATTTTCAGTTGTCACTATGACAATGAAACACTGAATGGTGTTGTTACCACTTTATTAAATAGGCCTACAGGGTGCAGTACGATACGTTGATCAGTTATGAGTCCGGACTCGGGATAAACTTATTTAAAATAACCAACAATGTTACTGCAATATTATCATCTGTAGGATGATAACGAGAGTGCTTGACTTTTGTTAAGAACGCTCTTACGGAAAAGTGTTTATTCACGTCCATCTACCTCAGCATTTTCATAAAAATAATAAATAATAAAAAAATAAAAAATAAAAAATAAAAAAATGGATTATTTTTCATTGTTTGTACATTGAAGTATTATTTGCAGTTGTTACTATGACAATGAACACACCCTGAAACACTGACTGGTCTTCTGTTACCACCTTATTAATAGGCCTACGGCGTGCAGTAGGATGCGTCCATCAGTTGATTGACAGGTTTACTGCGGCACGATAAACGCCAAAGTGTTACAGTTACGTATAATGTATCGTTACAGTTATCCTTGTAGTTATCGCCCTTGGTGTGGAAGGTTCTTTAAGAGTATACTACACTATGCTAACAACAGTATGCAGTGAGTCCAGTATCCTTTCTTATAAATTATATTCAAGTTAGACACGAAACAATGGTAACAGCAATTTCAGGTACTGGGAAAACAAAAAAAAAGAAAAGAACCCTCCCTTCTTTCTTTCCTGCTCAGGACTCCTGTTTCCCTCCCTCCTTCCCTCCCTCCCCTCCGTCGGCCGGGGTGTGTTGATCCCAACGGATCTCTGGAAAGGAGGGATTTCCCCCCTCTGCCCTTCTTTCCAGCTGACCTCCTCTACACTCTGGCCGCGGTTTAGCACACCGCTGACTGGGAGGAACACAGAGGGGAACAGAGTTGCAAATTTGTCACCCAGAGTGTTCAAATTCCCCCAGGAATGTTAATCCGGTGCTCCTACCCAGCACACACTTCCATAATCCACCTATTGCTTAAGAGGAATGTGGTTGTCCACTACCACTACTGGCACTACCTCCCCACATTTCCCCAGTGTTTCAGTTAACTATTTGGGGACTGGGGAGGTACATGGGAGGTTTGTGTAGTGACAGGGGACATGGAGGATGCAGTGTCTGTCTGTCTGTCTGTCTGTCTGTCTGTCTGTCTGTCTGTCTGTCTGTCTGTCTGTCTGTCTGTCTGTCTGTCTGTCTGTCTGTCTGTCTGTCTGTCTAGCTCTTGTGAGTGTTGTTTGTCTCAGGAAATGTATAGTTGAGGTAAGTTTATTTATGAAAGTTTTTCCTTCTGCCTACCATTTCTTTAAGTTCAGAGAGAGAAGAAAAAGGGAGTGAAGCGAGAGAGAGACAGAGAGAGAGAGAGCGAAACAGAGACAGAGGGAGAGCGAGAGAGAAAGAGAGAGAGCGAGACAGAGACAGAGGGAGAGCGAGAGAGAGTGAAAGAGAGACAGGGAGAGAGAGAGAGAGAGAGAGATAGGAGAGAGAGAGATAGCAGAGAGAGAGAGTGAGAGAGACAGAGAGAGAGCGAGAGAGACAGAGAGAGAGTGAGAGAGAGAGAGAAAGAGAGACAGAGATAGGAGAGAGAGAGAGAGAGATAGCAGAGAGAGAGAGAGCGAGAGAGGACAGAGAGAGAGAGATAGAAGAGAGAGAGAGACAGAGAGACAGAGAGACAGAGAGAGAGTGAGAGAGAGAGAGAGCGAGACAGAGGGAGAGCGAGAAAGAGAGAGAGAGAGAGAGAGAGAGAGAGAGAGAGAGAGAGAGAGAGAGAGAGAGAGAGAGAGAGAGAGAGAGAGGGAGAGTACACGTCCCCGTCATATGCAACATTTATTTATTCAAAACGTCCATCTGTTGTGTGGCATGAGCTTGGCCTCTGTATACACCACACACACACACACACACACACACACACACACACACACACACACACACACACGAAAACTGTCTCTCTCCACTTAGCAGCCAGAACTAGGAATAGACCATTCTAAATCAGTTGCATACTTGCTGAGCCACAATTTTTGGTCAATGTCCAAATGTCCAAGCCGTGTGCTTTGACATGCCACTTTCACAACCTGATGAGTTAAAAGGTCCCTCAACTGGCCAAGGATTTAAGCTGATTTTCTCACCTTTGACCTTTGTGTCCTTGGTGTCAACTGTCGGGACTTAGAAGCCAGTGATAGTGTGTGCAAATGAAGGATGGTTGTGTGTGAGAACAAAAGGAATTCAGACTGGATTATACAGACACTATTTTTACAGATGACGTCACATTAAACCCAGTCAAAGCCATTGGAAGAAATGGCATCAGTTTTACGGGCGCCTAAACAATTGTGCTACTATGTGTTTTTGATTCCGTTATTTGTAACTTATTTTGTACATAATGTTTCTGCCACCGTGTCTTACGGCAATAAAGAGCTTCTGATATATCAGGACAGCGATCACTCACCTCGGATTAGATGTTTTCTTCATCAAGCAGGACGCACAGGATATACTGCTAGCACACGACATCCCCGTTACTGGCAAGAAAAAGAGACGCAGGTACAGAGGACACAGAGCAGGGTGCCTGGTAAGGATCTGCAGAAGGCGAGTGGGAAAGCTGCCGTTACCGTCAATATTACTCGCCAACGTACAATCATTGGACAATAAATCAGACGAGGTACGATCACGAATATCCTACCAACGGGACATCAAAAACTGTAATATCTTATGTTTCACGGAATCATAGCTGAATGATGACATGGATATTCAGCTAGCGGGATATATGCTGCACCAGCTAGATAGAACAGCACACTTCGGTAAGACGGGGAGGGGAGGTCTGTGCATATTTGTAAACAACAGCTGGTACAAGAAATCTAAGGAAGTCTCTAGATTTTGCACGCCTGAAGTGGAGTATATTGTGATAAACTGTAGACCACACTATTTGCCAAGAGAGTTTTCATCTATACTTTTCGTGGCTGTTTATTTACCACCACAGATGGATGCTGGCACTAAGACCGCACTCAGTCAACTGTATAAGGAAATAAGCAAACAGGAAACCGCTCACCCAGAGGCAGCGCTGCTAGTGGCCAGAAACAGGCAAAGCATCAATACAGGGCTAAGATTGAATCGTACTACACCTGCTACAACGCTCGTCTTATGTGGTAGGGCTTGCAAACTATTACAGATTACAAAGGGAAGCCCAGCCATGAGCTTCCCAGTGACAAGAGCCTACTAAATCACTTCTATGCTCGTTTCGAGGCAAGCAACACTGAGGCATCCATAAGAGCATCAGCTGTTCCGGACGAACGTGTGATTGCACTCTCCTTAGCCGACGTGAGTAAGACCTTTAAACAGGTCAACATTCAAAAGGCCGCGAGGCCAGACGGATTACCAGGACATGTGCTCCGGGCATGTGCTGACCAACTGGCAGGTGTCTTCACTGACATTTTCAACATGTCTCTGATTGAGTCTGTAATTCCAACATGTTTCAAGCAGACCATCATAGTCCCTGTGCCCAAGAACACTAAGGTAACCTGCCTAAATGACTACAGACTTGTAACACTCATGTCCGTAGTCATGAAGTGTTTTGAAAGGCTGGTAATGGCTCACATCAACACCATTATCCCAGAAACTCTAAACCCACTCCAATTTGCATACCGCCCAAACAGATCCACAGATGATGCAATCTCTGTTGCACTCCACACTGCCCTTTCCCACCTGGACAAAAGAATCACCTATGTGAGAATGCTATTCATTGGCTGCAGCTCAGTGTTCAACACCATCGCGCCCTCAAAGCTCATCACTAAGCTAAGGATCCTAGGACTTAACACCTCCCTCTGCAACTATATCCTGGACTTCCTGATGGGCCGCAACACATCTGCCACGCTGATCCTCAACACTAGAGTCCCTCAGGGGTAAGTGCTCAGTACCCTCCTGTACTGCCTGTGCACCCACGACTGCATGGCAAGGCATGACTCCAACACCATCATTAAGTTTGCAGACAACACAACAGTGGTAGGCCTCATCACTGACAGTGACGAGATAGCCTATAGGGAGGAGGTCAGAGCCCTGGCCGGGTGGTGCCAAAGTAACAACCTATCCTTTAATGTAACCAAGACTATGGTGATGATTGTGGACTACAGGAAAGGAGGACCGAGCACGCCCCCATTCTCATCGATGGGGCTGTAGTGGAGCAGGTTGAGAGCTTCAAGTTCCTCGGTGTCCACATCACCAACAAACTAGAATGGTCCAAACACACCAAGACAGTCATGAAGAGGGCACGACAAAGCCTTTTCCCCCTCAGGAAACTAAAAGATTTGGCATTGGGTCCTCAGATCCTCAAAAGTTTCTACAGCTGCAACATTGAGTGCATCCTGACAGGTTGCATCACTGCCTGGTACGGCAACTACTTAGCCTCCAACCACAAGGCACTACAGAGGGTAGTGCTAATGGTACAGTACATCACTGGGGCCAATCTTCCTGCCATCCAGGACCTCTATACCAGGCGGTGTCAGAGGAAGGCCCTACAAATTGTCAAAGACGTCAGCCACCCTAGTCATAGACTGTTCTCTCTGCTACTGCACGGCAAGCGGTACCGGAGCACCAAATCTAGGTCCATGAGGATTCTAAACAGCATTCTACCACCAAGCCATAAGACTCCTGAACATCTAATCAAATGGCTACCCAGACTATTTGCATTGTCCCCCCCTCTTTTACACCGCTGCTACTCTGTTGTTATCATCTATACATAGTCACTTTAAGAACTCTACCTACATGTACATACTACCTCGACTAACCGGTGCCCCCAAACATTGACTCTGTACCGGTACCCCCCTGTATATAGTCTCACTATTATTTTACTGCTGCTCTTTAATTACTTGTTACTTTTATTTCTTATTCTTATCTGTATTTTTTTTAAAACTGCATTGTTGGTTAGGGGCTCGTAAGTAAGCATTTCACTGTAAGGTCTACACCTGTGACTAATACCATTTTATTTTATTTGATTTTATTGTAAGAGTGATAACCTCCCCACATGGGCTACTGCAGCCAGTGTTGCCAGCACTGCCATTACCTGGGTGGGGGTACTTCACCAGAAATCCCACCGGCTAGGTATGAGGTCATCAAGGTCCTCATTAGCAGCTATGAGAATTTCCTTGTATATTATGCTTACCCGTACGGGGCTTTGGCTTTGATTGGACCTACCCTGCCAGGCAGGCTCAGACTTAGTGGGTCTCTGACCATGTTCATCTTTCTGTCTTTGCTACGTAGGCTACATGTAGCAAGCCTATTAAATGGGTAAGGACATCTCATTAGTGGGTGGGTCACTCAGGAGGGTGTCTAGAGGAGGTAGGGTTTGGCAACCATTCCATCATGTTAGGACAAAACATGATTTGTAAGTTTCACTTTATTAGATAGAATTATGGTCAGATTTGCCAAATGGAGGACGAGGGAGAGCTTTGTATGCATCTCTGTGTGCGGAGTAAAGTTAGTCCAGAGTTTTTTGGTTGCGCATTTAACATGTTGTTTGAAATGTGTTAAAACTGATTCAAGTATCTCTGCATTAAAGTCCCGGGCTACTAGGTGCGCCGCCTCTGGGTGAGCATTTTCTTGTTTGCTCATGGCGGAGTACAGCTCATTCAATGCTGTCTTAGTGCCAGCCTCAGTCTGTGGTGTTAGGTAAACAGCAAAAAAAATACAGATGAAAACTCTCTAGGTAGATAGTGTGGTCAACAGCTTATCATGAGATACTCTACCTCAGGCGAGCAATAGCTCGAGACCTCCTTAGATATCGTGCACCAGCTGTTATTTACAGACACCACTGTTCTATCCTGCAGGTACAGCGTATAACCAGCCAGCTGTATGTTGATGGTGTTGTCGTTCAGCCACGACTCCATGAAGCATAAGATATTACAGTTTTGAATGTCCCATGGGTAGTTTAATGTTCTGCGTAAGGTCATCAATTTTATTCTCAGAAGATTGCACGTTTGCTAGCAGAATGGAAGGAAGTGGGGGTTTAATCAATGGCCTACGAATTCTCAGAAGGCAGCCCGCTCTCTGGCCCCTTTTTCTCCACCTCCTCTTCACGCAAATCACGGGGATCTGGGCCTGTTCCCGAGAAAGCAGTATATCAATCGCGTCGGGCTCGTCAGACTCGTTAAAGGAAAAAAAGTATTCTGCCAGTCCGTGGTGAGAAATCGCATTCCTGATGTCCAGACGTTATTTTAGGTTATAAGAGACTGTAGTGGCAACATTATGTACAAAATAAGTAAAAAAATAAGTTACAAAAAACGCAAATAAACAAACAAAAAAACACAATCGGTTGGGGACATAATAAAACATCAGCCTTCTACTCTGGCGCCATGGTTACATTCAGATAGGAGGCAGAATACTGAGGCCCTGGTTGCACAGCATACTCATAATGGTCTAATGGTCTGACTGCACAGAGGTGCTGGGGAAGAAGGGTCTCCGTGGGGGACCAGTGTGTGTGTGTGTTGGGGGGAAGGGTGAAATCCAAACTCCATCATCCAGGAATAGACATTGGTTTATCAAATAATCCCTACTCAATAATGGTGCGTCTTTCAAACAGCTACAACGGATTCACTTAGCAAGTCTAATCTTGAATTGGGTCCCGGGATAGAACAACTGAGCTGGGGTCTGTGGGTGTGTAGGTGGGTGTATGGGTGGGTGTGTAGGTGGATATTTGGGTAGGTGTATGGGTGGGTGTGTAGGTGGGTGTATGGGTGGGTGTGTAGGTGGGTGTATGAGTGGGTGTGTAGGTGGGTATTTGGGTAGGTGTATGGGTGGGTGTGTAGGTGGCTGTATGGGTGGGTGTGTAGGTGGGTGTATGAGTGGGTGTGTAGGTGGGTATTTGGGTAGGTGTATGGGTGGGTGTGTAGGTGGTTGTATGGGTGGGTGTGTAGGTGGGTGTATGGGTGGTTGTGTAGGTGGGTGTATGGGTGGGTGTGTAGGTGGGTGTATGGGTGGGTGTGTAGGTGGGTGTATGGGTGGGTGGGTGTGTGGGTGGGTGTGTAGGTGGTTGTGTAGGTGGGTGGGTGTGGGTGTATGGGTGGTTGTGTAGGTGGGTGTATAGGTGGGTATATGGATGGGTGTGTAGGTGGGTATATGCGTAGGTGTTTGGGTGGGTGTGTGGGTGGGTGTGTAGGTGGGTGTATGGGTGGGTGGGTGTGTAGGTGGGTATATGGGTAGGTGTTTGGGTGGGTGTGTAGGTGGGTGTGTAGGTGGGTGTATGGGTGGATGGGTGTGTAGGTGGGTGTATGGGTGGGTGGGTGTGTAGGTGGGTATATGGGTGGGTGGGTGTGTAGGTGGGTGTATGGGTTAGGTGTATGGGTGGAACGAGAGCTGTAGATGGGTATGTGTGGGTGGAGTCTGCGTGTATTCATCCCACATCCGTTGCTTTGGGGTAATTATGTTAGGGACGGGAGAGGATAGAATCACCAGCATTAATATAAAATAAATAATATCTGAGTGCCTAAATGGTGATTTCGTACTGGCGGTCCTTTATGAAATTTAACCTTG
Organism: Salmo trutta; assembly: GCF_901001165.1. NCBI lineage: Eukaryota > Metazoa > Chordata > Actinopteri > Salmoniformes > Salmonidae > Salmo > Salmo trutta. The sequence goes on along the minus strand of NC_042973.1, from coordinate 4,971,646 downwards.
ATTTAACTAGGTAAGTCAGTTAAGGACAAACTCTTATTTACATTGACGGCCTACCCCGGCCAAACCCGGATGATGCTGGGCCAGTTGTGTGCCACCCTATGGGACTCCCAATCATGGTTGGATGTGATGCAGCCTGGATTTCAACCAGGTACTGCAGTGAAGCCTCTTGCTCTGAGATGCAGTGTCTCAGACCACTGCGCCAATCAGGAGACCCCCCCCTCTTGTTAAAGAAAAAAATCCTTTGTAGGAAGTGCCTACATTATTAAGCAAATTATTAGTAAATTGTGGGAAGGAATTAATGTACGTGGATAAAATGGAAATCATTATATGTATTAGAACCGAGGCAAAAGTGTTAAAAATTATAATGGATGCTAACCTGGTTTTGTTCTGTAACTGGGATTTGGAGCTTTTTTCAAGGGATGGGTCCCAACCTCTTAAGGAACCTAGGATCCATGTGTACGGGGGTGGTCTGTCATTCACAGCGATAACAACCCTACTTGGGATGGGGGGAGGTTTTCTACTGGAGGGAAATTGGAGGACAACTGGAGGTCTATTTAGAGCCAGTTGGAGCAGTATGTTAAGCAGGGCATCTATCATGGTACATCTACGTGGATAACAGACAGGCATTGAATCTGGTTGTACTGGTAGGTACATATAAGTATCACAAAATGGTGGCTAGGATAGCGGTAAGTATTTCAAATAGAACCCAACATGGTAATTGCTATAATTCCCACGGTTTGGCTGATGATAGGAAAAGAGGAGCAGTTTTTACATGGTTAATAAAGGAAAATGGATTACCATATTTATTATTACAGGAAACTCATTCAATATATCCTGACGAAGTGGCATGGGGAAAAAAAAGGATGGTAAAAGGGCCTTTCCTGTAGCTCAGTTGGTAGAGCATGGTGTTGCAACACCAGGGTTGTGGGTTTGATTCCCACGGGGGGCCAGCACGGGGAGAAAAAAAAAAAGTATGAAATGTATGCATTCACTACTGTAAGTTGCTCTGGATAGGAGTGTCTGCTAAATGACTAAAAATGTAAAAATGTAAAATCTATTTATGTCATTGGCTAAGGAATTCAAAGGTGCTCTGATCCTGTTAAACAAAAACACAATCTAGACGTTGAGGTGCAATCTGTTAAAACTGATCCTCAGGGAATATTCATTATTTTGAATATCCTACGGCTCATACATCTATATGGACTGAATAATAGTGATTCAAACTTATTTGAAAATATTTATAATAATCAAATTAGTCTCCAAGATTACAAATAACTGTTTTGTAATGGCAGGCGGACTACAACATAGTTTTAAGGACACCAATAGACTGTAAAGGCAATCCTACTACCAATTATTACCCTCTGGCGCTCAAAGAAATTACGAATATTATGGACACGTTGGAATTGACGGATATTTGGAGGCTCAAATACTCGGATCTCATAAGATATACTTGGAGATTAATTAAACTAATCGGATTGATTGTTTTCTGGTATCCTTTTATATGATAAATGATGCCTAAAGTGAAAAAGGTATTGATTGAGGATTGAATGTATTCAGATCATCAATTAATATCCCTCCATATAATTATTTCATACAGTATGTCTAGAATATGTTTTTTTTTTCAACTTGGGTAAGATGGGTAAAAGTAATGTACAACAATCCTTTATTTAAAGTAATAAATAACGGTTACTTCTCTTATGACTTTGAAAATGTCAAGAGGCATAAAACAAGGTTGCCTTCTGTCACCATAACTATGTATTATGGCAAATTGAACTGTTAGCTTTAAACATCAGATCTAGTGATAACGTTAAGGGGAGAAAAAAAATTGATTAGAGACAAAAGTATCAATTTATGCTGATGGTTCAGGTTTTCTCTTGAGCCCACAATCTTTAACCCTGAAGGGCCTCATTGACGACCTGGATAATTTCTCTAGTTCCACAGGACTAAAACCCAGCGATGATAGGTGTACTATATTATGGATTGAGTCTGAAAGAAATAAACATTAAACTGCCTTGTGGTCTCCCGATTAAATGGGCGGACGGTGGTGTACATATCCCGTAAAAGTTGAGCGATCTTGCAACTATTAACTCTGATAGAAAACGTGAAACCGTGGACAGGGAAACACCAGGATAATTATTTTTCAAATCATGCAAGGAACTTCTCTCTTAAAGCCTCCATTGTACCAAAACTGTATCTAAATCCAAACTGGTTTTCTAGCAAGCTACTAAGATAAGCCCATCCTATGTTTAAGAGTGGGCTCTTTGTCTTTCTGCAGATTAAAACCTTACATTTTGGATAGATTGACAATGTATTCCTGTTTAAAGTATCCTCCTTTTTGTATGAAGCTGGGGTAATAGCTGATCACCTGCAGTTATTACCCCGGCTGATAGCCTGCAGTTATTACCCCGGCTGATAGCCTGCAGTTATTACCCCCGGCTGATAACCTGCAGTTATTACCCCGGCTGATAGCCTGCAGTTATTACCCCGGCTGATAGCCTGCAGTTATTACCCCCGGCTGATAACCTGCAGTTATTACCCCGGCTGATAGCCTGCAGTTATTACCCCGGCTGATAGCCTGCAGTTGTTACCCCGGCTGATAGCCTGCAGTTATTACCCCGGCTGATAGCCTGCAGTTATTACCCCCGGCTGATAGCCTGCAGTTATTACCCCGGCTGATAAACTGCAGTTATTACCCCGGCTGATAGCCTGCAGTTATTACCCCGGCTGATAGCCTGCAGTTATTACCCCCGGCTGATAGCCTGCAGTTATTACCCCGGCTGATAGCCTGCAGTTATTACCCCGGCTGATAGCCTGCAGTTATTACCCCCGCTGATAGCCTGCAGTTATTATCCCTCCTGATAGCCTGCAGTTATTACCCCGGCTGATAGCCTGCAGTTATTACCCCCGCTGATAGCCTGCAGTTATTACCCCCGGCTGATAGCCTGCAGTTATTACCCCGGCTGATAGCCTGCAGTTATTACCCCGGCTGATAGCCTGCAGTTATCACCCCGGCTGGAAGCCTGCAGTTATTACCCCGGCTGATAGCCTGCAGTTATTACCCCGGCTGATAGCCCGCAGTTATTACCCCCGCTGATAGCCTGCAGTTATTACCCCCGGCTGATAGCCTGCAGTTATTACCCCGGCTGATAGCCTGCAGTTATTACCCCGGCTGATAGCCTGCAGTTATTACCCCGGCTGGAAGCCTGCAGTTATTACCCCGGCTGATAGCCTGCAGTTATTACCCCGGCTGATAGCCCGCAGTTATTACCCCGGCTGATAGCCTGCAGTTATTACCCCGGCTGATAGCCTGCAGTTATTACCCCGGCTGATAGCCTGCAGTTATTACCCCGGCTGATAGCCTGCAGTTATTACCCCGGCTGATATTGTTTAAAGTGAAGAAGAGTAATGAGATGATGTACAGCCTTTTACAACGGGCCAAAGCCCCCAACACCAGCTGCCAGACAAGAGCACAAAAGAAGACGCCACCCCACCCACCCTCCCTCCCTCCTGAACCCTTTTCTCCACCTCTCACTCATTTGCCCGCCCTATCTCTCTTTCCTCAACTCGCGGGGAGAGAGCAAAGACAAAAAAGGGGGGAAAGCTCACAAGAAACCAATTTGTAAAGAGTGGAACGTGTCATCTTATTGTTTTGTTTCCTCTTTTCAGGGAAGGCTCTGCCAGTGAGGAAAGGATTGGCAGGGCCTGCCAGGATGGACTTGAGGAGGGTGGTAGGGGTTGCTGGGGTGGTGGGGGCGTAGATAGAATTACAGCTTGTCCTATAGTTCCTTTACCAAGCCACTCTTTGTTCGACACCTCAAAGTGAAAAACAAGCTCGCCAGACAGCTCCACCACTCGCAGACACCTAGTGTATCTATTTTCAGCCCACCCTCTCCTCCTTCTGCAGTCTGCATCCACATGACGAAGAGACGGATAAAGAGAGGGAAATGGAGTGAGAGAGAAAGAGACCGAGGGAGACAGCATTGGGGAAGCAGTGTATCGAGTTTGCCTGTTCCTGCCAAAAGACCTGAAGGGGCCACATTATTGGCATTTTTCATCAGAAGATCTGCTCCCTCCTTGCCCAGTGTCCAGGTTACCAGATGGTTTCTTGAAGACTCTAATTTCATTCAGAAACAAGGCCTTTGTGCTTTGGTCCGGGGACCTCTAGCTCACTCATCAGTAGCGCCTATCCCATGGCCCGGAGAACTGGGATAGCTTACGTTAGCATGTGTACGCAGTAACCTTATAGCATTGAGGAGCTCACTTCATGTCAGTTATGTTCATTTATTATGTCTCGTGTGACACTGTATGAAAAGGAGTCACCCCTTTCTTATGACATCTTTTCACTTGAAGCAGGGCGAACTGCTGCTGTGTACGGTGTCTCATGTACAGTATTTGAAACCGCCATTCTACCAGTCGGGGGGCCAACACAGAGAGACCCAGGAGACAGACGGTGTGTCTCAAGGAGGAACCGGTAGATGTGTGTTTCTGGTTGAGAAATTTGAAGCATCTCTTTCGTGTCATTCCAATTTGCATGGAGTCTAAATCGAGTTAGCCTACATTAGAATATCAGTTTGGCCGAATAGTCAATTGCTTTCTCAATTCCAGGGACAGTATTTTTCCTTCTGTTTCCGTAACATACTTACTGTGCTGTAACATACTTACTGTGCTGTAAACTATTTACTGTGCTGTAACATATTTACTGTGCTGTAAAATACTTACTGTGCTATAACATACTTACTCTGCTGTAACATATTTACTGTGCTGTAACATATTTACTGTGCTGCAAAATACTTACTGTGCTGTAACATACTTACTGTGCTGTAAAATACTTACTGTGCTGTAACATATTTACTGTGCTGTAAAATACTTACTGTGCTGTAACATATTTACTGTGCTGTAACATATTTACTGTGCTGTAACATATTTACTGTGCTGTAAAATACTTACTGTGCTGTAACATATTTACTGTGCTGTAACATATTTACTGTGCTGTAAAATACTTACTGTGCTGTAACATATTTACTGTGCTGTAAAATACTTACTGTGCTGTAACATATTTACTGTGCTGTAAAATACTTACTGTGCTGTAAAATACTTACTGTGCTGTAACATATTTACTGTGCTGTAAAATACTTACTGTGCTGTAACATACTTACTGTGCTGCAACATACTTACTGTGCTGTAACATACTTACTGTGCTGCAACATATTTACTGTGCTGCAAAATACTTACTGTGCTGCATAATACTGTGCTGTAACATACTTACTGTGCTGTCACATATGTACTGTGCTGTTACATATGTAATGTGCTGTTACATATGTAATGTGCTGTTACATATGTAATGTGCTGTTACATATGTAATGTGCTGTTACATATGTAATGTGCTGTAACATATGTAATGTGCTGTTACATACTTACTGTGCTGTTACATACTTACTGTGCTGTAACATATGTACTGTGCTGTAACATATGTACTGTGCTGTAACATATGTAATGTGCTGTTACATATGTAATGTGCTGTTACATATGTAATGTGCTGTTACATATGTAATGTGCTGTTACATATACCCTGTGCTGTTACAAAGCTTCTCTGTGATTTAGATCTTTCCTGAAGCCACATGCTTACGACAACCTCTGTTTCATCCCCTGCAGAGCCTTCATCTCAACCCCCCATCTCTTTCTCTCTCTCCCTCTCTCAGTGCATGCTGGGAGTGTTTTGTAGTTGAGAGGTGAACGAGAGGTTAATCTTGAAGGTTTTTTTTTGCGAACCGGGAAAGATTGTAAGATCAGTACAACACACTATGAAAATTGAGGGGCATAGCGTCCTCTCACTCAGGAAATGTTTTAGGTTGAGGAAGTGGGTCACAACAGTGTGTTAAGGTCTGCCTTCAGATGATGTTTACATGAATAGTTTTTTTGGGCACGGTGGATATTTGAGATTTTCTATTGGTCTCCTTCGTGCTGGCTTTTCTCCCACTTCTTATGGAGACTCTTTGGGTAGGTTCACTTAATATAAATGGTGCCAGAGATGCGGGAAAGAGGAGTATGATGGGTGAATATGTAACACAAAAAAAAGTACAGGTGTTCTTTCTGCAGGAGACGCATAGTGATGTGGTGATTGAAGTTGATTGGGGGCTCTGGTGTAAAGGGGCAAGTGTGCTGAGCCATGGAATAAATGTTAGTGCAGGGGTAGCAGTCCTTTTTGTAACTTGTCTATTTGGGATTTTTTTTGCACCGGGTCTGGCCATAAAAATGTGCTATTTAAAGGAGGTGTGTAGGGGTAGACTGCTTGTAGCAAAAGCAGAAATTAATAACAGCGGTTTTGTCTTTATAAATGTGTATGCGCATAACACAGGGAGAGAGAGGGGACTTCTAGACAGGAACTCTCACAGATAGCGCCTGAGGAGATGCTGGTGGTCGGCGGAGACTGGAACTGTACAATGGATTTTTTAGGAAATAAAGAAATGGGGAGGAGCCTCATTCAGGCTCAGTGGGAGTGTTAAGGGACATCATTAATCAGATCGACCTAGTGGATGTTTGGAGAACTAGACATCTCAACACAAGACAGTAGACATGGGTGAAAGTCTTTAGGGCTAGGGTGAGTGCAGCCCGATGCGACCGGTTTAACATGTCCAGGAATCAGAGCAACAAGCTGTTGGGCGCTACCATGCAGCTCTCTCATCCTCAGAGGCTCGGAGAGTATTGGGGAACTTGAGCGTAGTATCAGTGAAGTGAAGGTAGTGGAGGCAAGGCAATGTAGTCCTCCAGGCTAATTTAGCTGAATTACATAGTGACCTGGGTTAAAGCAAAGGCAGCAGTTGTAAGAGCTAGGTTCTCCATGATCAAGGAGATGGATGCTTCCAGCTACTTCTTCTTTGGTTTGGAAAGACAGAGCGGTGAAGCCAAGGGTATGCAATGTCTGCGACTGTTGGATGGGCGGGTGACCTTTGTGGTGGGGGAGATACGGAAGCGGACCGTGGAGTTTTAAACTGAGATAAATAGGGCAGAACTGTGTGATTGTGGAGGGAACCAGGCATGTGTGCTGCTGAGGAGAGCTGGCAGATAAGGGTTGGACCGGCAGCTGTTCCTCATGAGGCTGGGTACAGCAGGATTCTCAGATTTTTTTACTCTGCGGTGCTAAGGCTCTGGCAGCTGCTGAAGCCCACACAAGAAGGGTGTGTGGAACCTGGGCTGTGGGTTGTAGAGGAGCCTATCTTCCACAATCCAGCCATTCCTTTGAGATCGGTTCAGTCGGCCACCCTGCAGAGGCAACTGATAGCTGGGGGTTTACTAAGGCTGGATGACCTATGCCTGCTGGGAGAGGAGGGGTGAAAAACCTCAGAAGTCATGGAACAAGAAAACAGGACTAACTTAGACTGATGGAGAGATTCCTGGGAGTGGTCCAGGAGGCACTGTCTCAGCCGGTAAGGGGGGTGTTTGTACGGCCAAAGGCGGAGAGGCCACCAATGTTTCTGCCACTGCAGGTGATGGCAGAGACTGGGGACTGGCAAGGGGGTATGGAGGACTTGTTAGATTTTAACACTCTGAGCCTGGGGGAGTTTGAGGGGGTGGAAGGTAAAGCCCTCTACAACCTCTGTGTTAAGGTTAGGAACATTAGGAGCCTAACAGGAGTGAAGGCACATCAGTGGCAGGGGGTATGTGGGGTAGAGAGTATGGTGGGTTTTAGATGGAGGGGGCTCTACAAACCCCCAGTACCAAAGAGGTCAGGGGACCTCCGATGGAGGTTCTACATGGAGCCCTGGCCACTAACAGCTGGTTGGCACAGGCTGACCAGGGAGTTGGACAGGGGTGTCCTTTCTGTGTTATGAGAGAAACTATGATTCATGTGTTTTCTGTGTGTGCCAGGTTAATGCCATGAATGTCTCTGTTGGAATGTCTTTGTGAGAAGTTGGGGGTGCAGTTTACTGTCGGGTTGTTTATAAATGGGGTACAGGTATTCAAATAAGGAGAAGGCCAAATGTGTTTTGTTGAATTTTCTGTTTGCTCAGGCATAGTTGTCTATTTGTCTAACAAGGAGAAACAGGGTCAAAGGTGGAGGAATAACAGGCCCTTTACTATTATTTAATTGGATGGTCTCTGTGCTCCTCAGGGTGGAATATGAGTTCTATCATATGAACAAAAGTGGGGAGATGTTTCAGGAGATGAGGTGTGTTGGGGAAGAGGACTGGCTGGATATATGGGTTGGCAGGTAGCCTAGTGGTTAGAGGCGGCAGGTAGCCTAGTGGTTAGAGGGGAGGCAGGTAGCCTAGTGGTTAGAGGAGGCAGGTAGCCTAGTGGTTAGAGGTGGCAGGTAGCCTAGTGGTTAGAGGAGGCAGGTAGCCTAGTGGTTAGAGGAGGCAGGTAGCCTAGTGGTTAGAGGAGGCAGGTAGCCTAGTGGTTAGAGGCGGCAGGTAGCCTAGTGGTTAGAGGAGGCAGGTAGCCTAGTGGTTAGAGGAGGCAGGTAGCCTAGTGGTTAGAGGAGGCAGGTAGCCTAGTGGTTAGAGGAGGCAGGTAGCCTAGTGGTTAGAGGCGGCAGGTAGCCTAGTGGTTAGAGGCGGCAGGTAGCCTAGTGGTTAGAGGAGGGAGGTAGCCCAGTGGTTAGAGGAGGGAGGTAGCCTAGTGGTTAGAGGAGGGAGGTAGCCTAGTGGTTAGAGGAGGCAGGTAGCCTAGTGGTTAGAGGAGGGAGGTAGCCCAGTGGTTAGAGGAGGGAGGTAGCCTAGTGGTTAGAGGAGGGAGGTAGCCTAGTGGTTAGAGGAGGGAGGTAGCCCAGTGGTTAGAGGAGGGAGGTAGCCTAGTGGTTATAGGCGGCAGGTAGCCTAGTGGTTTGAGCGTTGGGCCAGTAACCGCAAGGATGCTAGGTTGAGTCCCTGAGCTGACAAGGTTAAAATCTGTCGTTCTGCCCCTGAACAAGGCAGTTAACCCGCTGTTCCTAGGTCGTCATTGTAGATAAGAATTTGTTCTTAACTAACTTGCCTAGTTAAATAAATATGGTTGTGGAAGTTTTGGCTGTTGTTTTGTATCGTGGGGTTGAGGCCAATGTGAGTATGCAGCACAGGGGATATTTGTTTTTTAAAAGGAGTTCGAGGGGGTGAGGGGGTGAGGTTTTAATGAAATGAGGATGTATCATTAAAGAATGACAAAAAATAAAATGTCTCTGTCTGTCTGTCTGTCTGTCTCTCTTTCTCTCTCTCTCAATTAAATTCAGGGGGCTTTATTGGCATGGGAAACATATGTTTACATTGTCAAAGCTCACTTTCTCCAATTACTTCTCTGTGCCCCCTGTGTCAGTGTGGTAGTGAACGTTGAGATTTCTATTCAAAACCTTGACCTGGAAAATATATGCTACAAGCAAAGAGTTTGACAGAGATAAAGAGAGTGAGAGAGAGAGAGAGAGAGAGAGAGAGAGAGAGAGAGAGAGAGAGAGAGAGAGAGAGAGAGAGAGAGAGAGAGAGAGAGAGAGGGAGAGAGAGGGAGAGGAAAGAAAGTTAGAACAACCATCGCAGGAATAACTAACTACAAAGATGGATCCCTGGGTAATTCAAGACAACAAGATTTCATTACAACACTTCATTTCAGATGTTTCAAATGAAGTCACTGTAGCGTATGTACTCTATTTTATATGGAGTTGGGGTTGTGAACAAAAGCGGCCTTTCGGGAGGAGATCATATCAGGATCTGCAGATCAAGTTAGGAGATCAAATGGAAAGTGGGTGGGTGGAACACAGGCCCTATCCCAGCGACAACCTGACTCCTGTTTTACCTGACATAGCAGCAACTGACTCATAGTGCACATTAGCACTAGGCCTCCACCAGTAATTGCATTGTGAAATGTGTTTTGATAATTTCGATGACAAATCAGCCGCTAGGACGCGGCAACTTGAGCAACGAGCATCATGGGATTTCCCAGAGCCTATTTCTCCTTCGGAAATAAACAAACATTTGTTAGAGTTATGATGCACAATATGACCAAGGGCCCTGAGTCATATGAGTAGCCCACCCACGCATGCATCCCAAAACACACACACACACACATACACACACACACGTGCACATACACACACATACACACAAGAATTCACACATGCACGCACGCACGCACACACATACACAGTCTAAATACAGACTTAAGAAACCTGTCCAGAAGGACAGATCCACCTCTAGCTCATAGCAATCTGTCCAGAAGGACAGAGCCACCTCTAGCTCATAGCAATCTGTCCAGAAGGACAGAGCCACCATTAGCTCATAGCAATCTGTCCAGAAGGACAGAGCCACCTCTAGCTCATAGCAATCTGTCCAGAAGGACAGATCCACCTCTAGCTCATAGCAATCTGTCCAGAAGGACAGAGCCACCTCTAGCTTATAGCAATCTGTGCAGAAGGACAGAGCCACCATTAGCTCATAGCAATCTGTCCACAGGTACTAGTGGATTGGCAAGAAAATATAAAAAAGGGCATGAAATTAAATTCTTTAACAATAAGAAAAGTTGCCTTTGGGAAGAGTATGATATGTTCAAAGGGAACAATGGCAGTGTAACAGACATTTTTTGCAACACCTGAACCTGAATCAAAGTCTCAAAACGCTGTTTTGTTTAGACATGAAAAGTTATACATATCCATACTTGGTATAGGAATAACGCTTATTTTAACTCATGGGGAAACAGAATAAACAGCATATGTGACATTTATATGGAAAACCTGGGTCACCATCCAAGGCTTTGAGTGATATGGTCTCTTCTTCGCTGGTCAGTAATGGTCTCTTCTTCACTGGTCAGTGATATGGTCTCTTCTTCACTGGTCAGTAATGGTCTCTTCTTCACTGGTCAGTCATATGGTCTCTTCTTCGCTGGTCAGTAATGGTCTCTTCAACACTGGTCAGTAATGGTCTCTTCAACACTGGTCAGTAATGGTCTCTTCTTCACTGGTCAGTAATGAACTCTTCTTCACTGGTCAGTAATGGTCTCTTCTTCACTGGTCATAGATATGGTCTCTTCTTCACTGGACAGTTATGGTCTCTTCTTCACTGGTCATAGATATGGTCTCTTCTTCACTGGTCAGTGATGGTCTCTTCTTCACTGGTCATAGATATGGTCTCTTCTTCACTGGTCAGTTATGGTCTCTTCTTCACTGGTCAGTTATGGTCTCTTCTTCACTGGTCAGTGATATGGTCTCTTCTTCACTCGTCAGTGATATGGTCTCTTCTTCACTGGTCAGTGACATGGTCTCTTCTTCACTAGTCAGTGATATGGTCTCTTCTTCACTCGTCAGTGATATGGTCTCTTCTTCACTGGTCAGTAATGGTCTCTTCTTCACTAGTCAGTGATATGGTCTCTTCTTCACTGGTCAGTTATGGTCTCTTCTTCACTGGTCAGTTATGGTCTCTTCTTCACTAGTCAGTGATATGGTCTCTTCTTCACTAGTCAGTGATATGGTCTCTTCTTCACTCGTCAGTGATATGGTCTCTTCTTCACTAGTCAGTGATATGGTCTCTTCTTCGCTAGTCAGTGATATGATCTCTTCTTTATGGGTCAGTTGCTCAAGATGGGCTGAGTGGATGTCTGTTGTACATCGGTCATGCTCATATCTTCATCTCATCCCAGAATCATTAACATGCTAATGTAAGCAAAGCACCGTGAGAGAGAAAGAGAGCGAAAGAGACAGCACTTAGAGGGAGAGAAGGAGAGACAGAAGATTCAGAGAGAGAGAGAAAATGAGGGAGAGCGTACTGAGAGATTATTCCAGTAACAGCTAAGACTCTAGGCTTCAGCGTAGAGTGACTCAGTGTCTCGGTGACAGAACAGTAGGTGACATGACAGGGGTGACAGCCTCTCCAGCCTGTATTGTGGAAGTAGGACTTCTCCAGCCTGTATTATGGCTAAAGACCTCTCCAGCCTGTATTGTGGCAGTAAGACCTCTCCAGCCTGTATTGTGGCAGTAAGACCTCTCCAGCCTGTATTGTGGAAGTAGGACTTCTCCAGCCTGTATTATGGCTGAATACCTCTCCAGCCTGTATTGTGGAAGTAGGACTTCTCCAGCCTGTATTGTGGCAGTAAGACCTCTCCAGCCTGTGTTGTGGCAGTAAGACCTCTCCAGCCTGTATTGTGGAAGTAGGACTTCTCCAGCCTGTATTGTGGCAGTAAGACCTCTCCAGCCTGTATTGTGGCAGTAAGACCTCTCCAGCCTGTATTGTGGAAGTAGGACTTCTCTAGCCTGTATTATGGCTGAAGACCTCTCCAGCCTGTATTGTGGCAGTAAGACCTCTCTAGCCTGTATTGTGGCAGTAAGACCTCTCCAGCCTGTGTTGTGGCAGTAAGACCTCTCCAGCCTGTATTGTGGAAGTAGGACTTCTCCAGCCTGTATTATGGCTGAAGACCTCTCCAGCCTATGTTGTGGAAGTAAGACCTCTCCAGCCTGTATTGTGGAAGTAAGACCTCTCCAGCCTGTATTATGGCTGAAGACCTCTCCAGCCTTTGTTTTGGCAGTAAGACCTCTCCAGCCTGTATTATGGCAGTAAGACCTCTCCAGCCTGTATTGTGGCAGTAAGACCTCTCCAGCCTGTATTATGGCTGAAGACCTCTCCAGCCTGTATTATGGCTGAAGACCTCTCCAGCCTGTATTATGGCTGAAGACCTCTCCAGCCTGTATTGTGGCAGTAAGACCTCTCCAGCCTGTATTGTGGCAGTAAGACCTCTCCAGCCTGTATTATGGCTGAAGACCTCTCCAGCCTGTGTTGTGGCAGTAAGACCTCTCCAGCCTGTATTATGGCAGTAAGACCTCTCCAGCCTGTGTTGTGGAAGTAAGACCTCTCCAGCCTTTGTTGTGGCAGTAAGACCTCTCCAGCCTGTGTTGTGGCAGTAAGACCTCTCCAGCCTGTATTATGGCTGAAGACCTCTCCAGCCTTTGTTGTGGCAGTAAGACCTCCCCAGCCTGTATTATGGCAGTAAGACCTCTCCAGCCTATGTTGTGGAAGTAAGACCTCTCCAGCCTGTATTATGGCTGAAGACCTCTCCAGCCTGTATTATGGCTGAAGACCTCTCCAGCCTGTATTGTGGCAGTAAGACCTCTCCAGCCTGTATTGTGGCAGTAAGACCTCTCCAGCCTGTATTGTGGCAGTAAGACCTCTCCAGCCTGTGTTGTGGCAGTAAGACCTCTCCAGCCTGTGTTGTGGCAGTAAGACCTCTCCAGCCTGTGTTGTGGCAGTAAGACCTCTCCAGCCTGTGTTGTGGCAGTAAGACCTCTCCAGCCTTTGTTATGGAAGTAAGACCTCTCCAGCCTGTGTTGTGGCAGTAGGACTTCTCCAGCCTGTGTTGTGGCAGTAAGACCTCTCCAGCCTGTGTTGTGGCAGTAAGGCATCTCCAGCCTTTGTTGTGGCAGGGCCTAATTGCAGGACTCACACAAACACAAAGAGGTCTTTAATTACCCACAAAACACCCTGCCTCATTAAGCTCAGCACAAACCATCCTCCTGACGAGGTAAAACTGCAACAATCTAAACAGCCCCTGATCAAACCATTACAGTCAGCGAAGGGAGGAGGTAGGGAGGAGGGAGTGGGAGAAGGGGAAGAAAAAGAGAGAGAAAGAGAGAGAGAGAGGAGACAGCCAGAGAGAGAGAGATAGAGAGATGGGAGACAGAGCTAGAGAGAGAGAGACAGAGCTAGAGACAGAGCTAGAGAGAGAGAGGGAGAGAGATGGGAGACAGAGAGAGAGAGAGATGGGAGAGAGAGAGGGGGGAGACAGAGAGAGAGATGGGAGACAGAGCTAGAGAGAGAGAGCGAGACAGAGCTAGAGAGAGAGAGAGAGAGCTAGAGAGAGAGAGAGATGGGAGACAGAGCTAGATAGATAGCGAGTGATGGGAGACAGAGAGAGAGCGAGAGATGGGAGACAGAGCTAGAGAGAGAGAGAGAGAAGAGAGAGAGAGACTGACTTTTTGTCTTTCTTTAGTGAAACATTCTCATTTCATTAAAATCTCCCCCACCTCCCCCTTTTAAACAAAACCAAACAAAATATATCCTGTCCTGCAGTACTGCATACCATACTAGCCTTGGCCTCTTCCCCACGTTACAAAACAACACATCACAATAACCAAAAACCTCAACACTTTTACAACTGTGTATCCAACCAATCTTCCCCAGCTGAACAGACAGCCCCTCCAACACACCATGTTCAGGAGATGTTTCATCTCCTGAAACATCTCCACACTTTTTATCATTTTTTACAACTCATATTCCAACCTAAGGCGCACAGAGACCATCCCATTAAATGACAATAAAAGGCCTGTTATTCCTCCACCTTTGACCCTGTTTCTCCTTGTTAGACAAATAGACAACTTTGCCTGAGCAAACAGAAAATTGAACAAAACACATTTGGCCTTCTTATTTGAATACCTGTACCCCATTTATAAACAACCCGACAGTAAACTGCACCCCCAACCTCTCACACAGCCATTCCAACAGAGACATTCATGGCATTAACCTGGTCCACACAGAAAACACATGAATCATAGTTTCTCTCATAACACAGAACGGACATCCCCTGTCCAACTCCCTGGTCAGCCTGTGCCAACCAGCTGTTAGTGGCCAGGGCCACTAACAGAACCCTGTTCTGGAGATCCCCTGACCTCTTTGGTACTGGGGGTTTGTAGAGCCCCCTCCATCTAAAACCCACCATACTCTCCTCCCCACATACCCCCTGCCACTGATGTGCCTTCACTCCTGTTAGGCTCCTAATGTTCCTCACCTTAATGCAGAGGTTGTAGAGGGCTTTACCTCCCACCCCTTCAAACTCCCCCAGGCTCGGAGTGTTAAAGCCCCACAAGTCCTCCATACCCTCTTGCCAGTCCCCAGTCTCTGCCGTCACCTGCAGTGGCGGAAACATTGGTGGCTCCTCCCCCTTTGGCCGCTCAAACACCCCCCTGAGACAGTGCCTCCTGGAATCTCTCCATCAAACTAAGAGATGTTATTCCTGTTTGTTGTGCCAGGACTTCCGGGGTTTTTCACCCCTCCTCTCCCAGCAGTCGCAGGTCACCCAGCCTTAGTAAAGCCGCTGCTATCAGTTGCCTCTGCAGGGTGGCCGACTGAACCGATCTGAAAGGAATGGCTGGGTTGTGGAAGATAGGCTCCTTCCACACCCACAGCCCAGGTTCCACACCCCCTTCTCGTGTGGACCTTAATATTTGCCAGGCCCTCAACACCGCAGAGTAAAAATCTGAGAATCCTACTGTACTGAGGAACATTTGCCGGTCCAACCCTAAACCACCAGCTCTCCTCAGCAGTGTGCATGCTGGTTCCCTCCAGCCGACATCATTATGGTACAGCAGTTTCTGCGTCGTCTTTAGTCAGAATGCAGCCACCCTGCTCTCCAGTTCCACCAGGCCCTGTCCTCCATCGTGTATGGACATGTACAACACTGCCGCCCTCAGCCAGTGATGGCCCGACCAGAAAAAAATCCACCATCTTGCGTTGAAGGTCTGCGAGCAGGCTGGCGGGGGAGTTGAGGACAGACAGTTTATGCCAAAGGGAGGATGCCGCCAGGTTGTTGATTATCAGCACCCTCCCTCTATATGACACTTGGGACAGGAGCCACCTCCACCTGGCCAGTCTCCACCACTGCCTGTGACAACCCTTCCTAGTTCTTCCTGACCCACCTCTCCGAGCCAAGGTACACCCCCAAAATGTTAAGCCCTTCACAACCCCACTGCAAACCCCCTGGAAGCAGAGGGGGGGGGGGGGGCTATCCCTCCATGCCCCACATAACAGAGCTTTGCTCTTGCCCCAGTTCACCTTAGCTGACGAAGCTCCCTTGTACACCTTCAGACTAGTCTCTAGTGCCTGCATATCCTGACCATCCCTGACCATCACAGAAAAGTAATCTGCATACTCCGACACTGCTATGCCTGTCAACACACTCCCTGCATTCTCCTGCGTAGGAGGCCCAAAACAGTCTCAATGGCTAGCATATATAACTGCCTCTGTAGAGGGCATCCAAAATCAAATCAAATCACATTTTAATTGGTAACATACGCATGGTTAGCAGACGTTATTGCGAGTGTAGCGAAATGCTTGTGCTTCTAGTTCCCAACAGTACAGTAATATCTAACAAGTAATCCATTAATTCCACAACATGGAATAAGAAGATATACATATCAATATATGGATGAGCGATGACCGAGCGGCATAGACAAGGTGCGGTAGATGATATGAAATACAGTATATACATGTGATATGAGTAATGCAAGATACGTAAACATTATTCAAGTAGAATCATTAAAATGACTAGTGATCTATTTATTAAAGTGGCCAGTGATTTGAGTCTGTATGTAGGCAGCAGCCTCTCTGTGTTAGTGACGGCTGTTTAACAGTCTGATGGCCTTGAGATAGAAGCTATTTTTCAGTCTCTCGGTCCCAGCTTTGATGCAACTGTACTGACCTCGCCTTCTTGATGGTAGCCGGGTGAACAGGCAGTGGCTCGGGTGGTTGTTATCCTTGATGATCTTTTTGGCCTTCCTGTGACATCGGGTGCTGTAGGTGTCCTGGAGGGCAGGTAGTTTGCACCCGGTGATGTGTTGTGCAGACCGCACCACCCTCTGGAGAACCCACCACCCTCTGGAGAACCCTGCGGTTATGGGCAGTGCGGTTGCCATACCAGGCAGGGATACAGCCCAACAGGATGCTCTCAATTGTGCTTCTGTAAAAGTTTGTGAGGGTTTTAGGTGACAAGCCAAATTTCTTCAGCCTCCTGAGGTTTAGGAGGTTAAATGTGATGTCTGTGTCTAATGCCCCAACTCACCAGACTGGCCTACTGAGCCCTAATCCCACCTTGACCAGACATGATGCTCCAGCCTACAACATCTTCACACAGGCCAAAAACCTTTCCTCAAACCCAAAGACATCACATTAAACAGATAATCATGGCCCACTCTATCAAAAGCCTTCTCTATCTAGAGAGACCAGTCCAAAGTTCACATTAGAAACTCTCGACAAGTCCAACATGTCAATGATTAAGAACAAGTTGTCTGTGATATGTCTGTTCCTAGTGTACTATTCAGTCCAGATGGGACTTCAGTATGTTAGTGAGGACCTTGGCAAATATCTTATAGTCCTCACAGAGCAATGCCACAGGCCTCAAGTCCCCTTTTTTGGGCAGGTGAGTCAAAGCCACCCGATGGCAGCTCATTGGCAACTCTCCTACCCCGACGCAATAACGCAACACGCAATAGAAGTCCAGTCCAATTACTCTCCAGAATTTCTTATAAAACTCCACTGGGAGTCCATCAATCCCTGTTGCATGGCCGGGGGACATCTGGGTTACGGCCTCCACCAGTTCATGGGACAACAGAGGAATGTCCATTTCATCCCTCTGTGCCAGAGAGAGCTTAGGGAGTCCTGCGAACAAGACCTGAGCACACATAGGATCACACTGTTCTGCAATATACAACTCAGTATAAAACTCCACAGTCCGTTCCCGCATCTCACCCACCACAGAGGTCACCCACCCATCAAACAGCCGTAGACAATGCATACCCTTGGCTTCACCGCTCTGTCTTTCCAACCCAAAGAAAAAGGAGCGGGGAGTGTCCATCTCCTTGATCATGGAAAACATAGGTCTTACAAGTGCTCCTTTGCTTTAACCTGGACAAAACTGTCCAGGTCACTATGTAATTATGCTAAATTAGCCTTGAGGCCTACATTGCCTTGCCCCACCATCTCTAAATCATCTCACTAATACTACACTCGAGTTCCCCCAAATACTCTCCTATCCTCTGAGGAAATTTGGACTTTCCCCACATCCAACCATTGACTCAGAGAATCTTACTCCTCTCTTCACTACCTTTCCCAAAAAAGTCTGGAAACCTGAGCAAAAAGTGGCATATTGTAAGAGATTTACATTAAACTTCCAAAAGGATGCATGCCGAGGCCCCGGTGAAATAGACAGCCTTGCCATGGTTATGTGGTGATCTTAAAAAACCACTATGAGAATGGTAGTGTCCAACAGCCTATGGCTCTGATTCCTGGACATGTACAATTGATCGATGTCGGGCTGCACTCACCCTAACCCCAAAGACCTTTACCCATGTCTACTGTCTTGTGTCAGGATGTCTAGTCCTCCAAACATCTACTAGGTCGATCTGATTAATGATGTACCTTAACACTCCCACTGACCCTGAATGAGACTCTTCCCCATTGTTGTCTTTCGTAAAATCCATTGTACAGTTCCAGTCCCCTCCGACCACCAGCGTCTCCTGTGAGAGTTCCTGTCTAAGACACCCAAATAGAAGCCCCCTCTCTCTCCCTGCGTTAGGCGCATACACGTTTATGAAGACAAAACCCATGTTATTAATTTCTGCTTTTACAACAAGCAGTCTACCCCTACACACCTCCTTTGAGGAGCACATTTTTACAGACAGACAAGGTGCTAAAAAGACTGCCACCCCTGCACTAACATGTGTCCCATGGCTCAACACACTTGCCCCTTTACACCAGAGCCCCCAATTGACTTCATTCACATCGTCATTATGCGTCTCCTGCAGAAACAACACTTGTACTTTTTTTTTGTTTTACATATTCACTCAACACACTCCTCTTTCCCGCATCTATGGCACAATTTATATTAAGTGAGCCTACCCAAAGAGTCTCCATAAGAAGTGGGAGAAAAGCCAGCAAAGAAGGAGACTAATAAAAAACCTCAAAAAGGCTCAGTGCCCAAAATAAACTTCATCTCAACAGCATCTGAAGGTAGACCTTTACACACTGTTGTGACCCACTTCCTCAACCTAAACCGTTTCCTGGGTGAGAGGACACCATGGTCCTCATTTTTCATAGCGTGTTGTACTGATCTTACAAACTTTCCCAGATTGGAAAAAAAAGCTTTACAAATATTAACTCTCTTTATGGAACCTTGACAGTTCCCTCACTCTGTACTTTCACCCCTCTGCTTGACTGGCTGTCAGCTCTGGACCCATTGAGGAGGAGTCTGAAAAAAAGGCCTCCTCATCATCCTCTTCCTCAGACTCACCTTCCCAACTCTAATCCTGACCAACTGCTCCTCCTTTCTGCTCGGGGCCTCCCCCCGAGCACCAGGCAAAGGTTTTTGACCACCCCAGCCTCTCCCCTCCTTTCTTCTCCCCCTTTTTCCTCTTCTGCTTGACACACTCCTCCACCCCCCTAGTCGCTTACACTTCCTGACTATACTCTCCTCATCCACAAGCATAACGTGACCAGACCCATCCTCATCTACACCACCATCCATGGCATGACTAGGCCCAGCCTGCGTCTCATTGCCCCCTGCACGTTGACCTCAATTTCCCCAACTAGCACTTGTACCCTCTCCTTGTCAACTGCCTTTATGTGGTCACGCAAACTCTTATGCCCCAAATCCCCACACTCAAAACAACGTAGACTATCTGTGCTGGCAAACCCTGCGTAGAGCCCCATCCCATGCCTCACTTTAAAATGCACATTTAGCTGTTGCTCATTGTTATTCAGAAACATGAACACTTGCCTCCGGAACGAAACAACATGCTTAACGGCATCTGCCTGAAAATCTGCCGACGGTACACGAAACCCGCTAGCAAACTTACCAAACCGACTCAGTTCTTTCCGGATTTGATCATCCGTAACAAACGGAGGCAAATTAGCGATTACCACTCTAGTCAAAGGACTCGACGGGAGAAATCGGAACCAACACATTGCTAGCAGAATATTTGTAAGGAATCAGCCTACCCACCAAATTCACTCTTTTCATGAACACAACCACAGCTTTGTTCATTCTTGATGCGGAACGTGTAAATTCATCTCCTACCTGTTCGCCGATGACGAGCAGAACCTCTTTCACTTTAACTCCAGGAACACACCTGAGTCCGTAACGACAGCGTCTCCTCCGCGCTAAGCTGTGAAGCCATCGCGCTCACGACACCTTCCAAACCCCAGGAAAATAAAACTCTGGCCTCTTCTACCCTAACTTTGAAAAAAAAACAGTTAGTACTTCTAAACAAACAGTGTGTTTAACCCTCCACCATAGAAAATAAAAAATTGAAAGAAAACACTAAGAAGAAATTCAAGAAAACCGCCTCTCATCTACACACAGCCTCTGAACAACCAAACACACCAGCATGCACTGCGAGAGAGAGAGAGAGAGAGAGAGAGAGAGATGGGAGACAGCTAGAGAGAGAGAGAGAGAGAAATGGGAGACAGCTAGAGAGAGAAGAGAGAGAGAGAAATGGGAGACAGCTAGAGAGAGAGAGAGAAGAGAGAGAGAGATGGGAGACATAGCTAGAGAGAGAGATAGCGAGAGAAATGGGAGACAGCTAGAGAGGGAGAGAGAGAGAAGAGAGAGAGATGGGAGACAGAGCTAGAGAGAGAGATAGCGAGAGAAATGGGAGACAGCTAGAGAGGGAGAGAGAGAGAAGAGAGAGAGATGGGAGACAGCTAGAGAGGGAGAGAGAGAGAGAAGAGAGAGAGATGGGAGACAGAGCTAGAGAGAGAGATAGCGAGAGAAATGGGAGACAGCTAGAGAGGGAGAGAGAGAGAAGAGAGAGAGATGGGAGACAGAGCTAGAGGGTGAGAAAGAAAGAGCAAGACATTGGGGGAGAGAAGGAGAAAGAGAGAGAGATGGGAGACAGAGCTAGAGAGGGAGAAAGAAAGAGCAAGATAGTGGGAGAGAGAAGGAGAGAGAGAGAGAGAGAGAGAGAGAGAGAGAGAGAGAGAGAAGGAGAAAGAGAGGGGCAAGCAAAGGATGTAGGCCTACTGTGTACACTGAATATACAAAACATTAGGAACACCTGCTCTTTCCATGACATAGACTGACCAGGTGAATCCAGGTGAAAGCTATGATCCCTTATGGATGTCACTTGTTAAATCCACTTTAAATCCGTGTAGACGAAGGGGAGGAGACATGGTTAAAGAAGGATTTTTAAGCCTTGAGTCAATTGAGCAAGGAGATCCCCAAACTCTGCTAAAACCATTGACAAATATGTTCCCTTTTCAAGGAATTGTTAAATAAATGTTAACTATTGGGTTGTAATATCCTCACCTCTTGAAGAACATAGTCAGAACTACAAATGTCAGATTTATTCCATGGAAAAATAATTGCACACATGTAGCTCTATCATCAGTGTTATTCAGCAAGTAAATGTTTGCTTTTCATGATCAGTACACATCAATTGATCATGTCATTTCAGATACGTGAGGTTTGCCTCGCGATATCTCTCAATATTGGCCACCATTAATTAATTTGATATCTGAGTAATGTAAAATAAAAGTGTATTATACCTGACAAGTAAGAATGGTTGACTTTAATATCTCTTCATTTAATGGGCTCTGCCTGTCAAACAGCAAGAATAGTTATTAAATTATTAGAGATACACAAATTGTTTTTGCACCCACCACGTGTCAAATCCGTAATAGTGATGTGAAATGTGTACATTTTGGCATGTGAGCACTCAGTTTGTTTGTTTGTTTGACCTGACGAAGATCCGTTTCGGATTGAAACATTGTCAATAAAGCGATGAATTTAACAGGGAGCTTTAAGAATGTGCAGGCTTTTTTGTTCTGTACTAGTCTTCTTTATTAGCCCAGCACCTATGTTTTTAATAAGGATGTGCATATGACCACAAACTTTTCAATAAGCAGCGAGAAGGGCACATTTGCCGATGTAACATTACTGTTTGTTAGCTGATCATGTTTATTTTGCAAGCTACCGGTAGAACATTTGTACAGTTGGCTACGCATAGTGGTAAGTAGACCTAATGTACTTTTTTCTCCAACAAATGTAGGCCTACCTAGCAAAGTTAGCTAACATTATCCCTTTTCAACATTGTTTTTAAGTGTTTAATCACAATTGCTGCTGACAAACATGATTGGCTACATTGATTGATGGACCAGGTCAACTTGGCATGCTAGCTAATAACATATGACGTCAATATGGCTAGCTAGCTAACATCTAACTATCAGGGTCATGGCTAGAAGGGATACAACTCTGATGATAGAGTTACTAGCTGTATTACTCTGATGATAGAGCTAAACAGTTACTAGCTGTATAACTCTGATGATAGAGCTAAACAGTTACTAGCTGTATAACTCCGATGATAGAGCTAAACAGTTACTAGCTGTATAACTCTGATGATAGAGCTAAACAGCTGCTAGCTGTATAACTCTGATGATTGAGCTAAACAGTTACTAGCTGTATAACTCTGATGATAGAGCTAAACAGCTGCTAGCTGTATAACTCTGATGATTGAGCTAAACAGTTACTAGCTGTATAACTCTGATGATTGAGCTCAACAGTTACTAGCTGTATAACTCTGATGATAGAGCTAAACAGCTGCTAGCTGTATAACTCTGATGATAGAGTTACTAGCTGTATAACTCTGATGATAGAGTTACTAGCTGTATAACTCTGATGATAGAGTTACTAGCTGTATAACTCTGATGATAGAGCTAAACAGCTGCTAGCTGTATATCTCTGATGATAGAGCTAAACAGTTACTAGCTGTATAACTCTGATGATAGAGCTAAACAGTTACTAGCTGTATAACTCTGATGATAGAGTTACTAGCTGTATAACTCTGATGATAGAGCTAAACAGTTACCAGCTGTATAACTCTGATGATAGAGTTACTAGCTGTATAACTCTGTTGATAAAGCTCAACAGTTACTAGCTGTATAACTCTGATGATAGAGCTAAACAGTTACTAGCTGTATAACTCCGATGATAGTTCTAAATGTGGAATAATCAGAGATGTGTAGTTCTGACTTTGCTATTGAAGAGGTGATGATATTAAAACCAAATAGTTTTAACATTTATTTAACAATCCCTTGAAAACAGCACATGGTTTTCAATGGTTTTAGCGGAGTAGGGATCTCCTTGCCCCCCAGCAGCCAAATTGAATCCACCGTATTGTGACGTTTTATTGATTACAACCTATATAGAGAGATGAGGAGAGAAAATGGGAAAAATAGAGAATTAAAGAGCACCCGTCTCCCAGTTCAACCCAATTCCTGAACGAAGTGTCAGCCCTGGACACAGATTCAGCAGAGTGCTACAGAGAGGCACATAGAGATACTGAAGACAGTGATTTACACTCCCTGTCTCCATGTACACTAACCCTAAGTGAGAAAATAAATGGCGAAAGCCTCAGATAGATAAGAAGACTATTTTGTTCTTAGGAGGTGTAGAGATCATTACATTCCTGCAGATAGCCTTACACACTCTTGTCAAGTTTCTTCAACTTGGAGAAAAAAAAAGAGTATTCGTAACTGTCTAGACCAGGGACAGGCAACTGGCGGTCCCCTTTTGAAAGGCCAGTGGATCAGTTTGAGGAACTCAGTAGGAGTCTCAACTTACTGTCGAGAATTAGAATAATAGAGTACCCAAGGATCAATTTCAAAATATGGTTGTGCCAGTAGTCCCATGAGACACTGCGGTCCATCATGCTGAGTTTTGATGTTTTGTGGCCCCCACCCCCTGGTCTAGACCTAGGTGGCAGCTAGAACTTGCTTTATGTTGGTGGGGTTGGTTGGCGCTCTTTGAGCGATCCTTCGGAGGTTGATAAAATTGTAACAACCATTTCAGATGACTTTGTACTAAATTAAAGACCATAGTAAATGTAGATATGACAGAAGAAAAGCATAACCCTCTTGTCCAGTTCATTCAACTTTGAGTGAAAGGAGTATTAACTGTCTGGACCTATGTGAAAAAACTTGCTGTGGCTGAGACTTATGACTTTGGTATATTAGCCATATAAACACAATTTCATTGTGCTTTACTGTAGCACTCCTTCAGATGATACAGGTGTGACAGTTGTTTGAGACTTTGAGCTCAATTAAGTAGTTGAATTAGTCTTGATGTGACTTGAAATACCTTGACTGGGGCTTTGCACATCCACCTAGCATCAAGGGCTATCTTTGACAAGTTTGTTTCCCAATATGTGACTCTTGCATTTATTTTTGTAGTCAAGGCCCATAACCACAAAGCGTTTTTGAAAATATCCTAGGAATCCTTTTAAAACCTGTATTAAAAGACAGTTTTTAAACACAAAAAAAAAACCTCTCAGCTCCGAGTAGGTTTTAGGATGATGTTAATTAAGACAATACACAGACAAACTCTGAGCCAGGAGCAAAATCAAGTCATAAAAGTTTAGCTCAGCTGGTGCTCACAGCACTTTGAGCTAGCACAAAGGAAAGATGGCGATGATGCTCATTGACATTGTTGCAATTGATGAGGAATGACCAATCGTATTGAGGCATTGCCAGCTGTGAACAGACAATCACCGGGAATGTGACTGCATATCAAATGTGGGGAAAACAGAAAGGAAAAACTAACTACACACTACCTACTCATGCTCCCATGTGATTTTATTTATAGTCATCCAAATTCCAGATGGGGGTGGAATGTCCTATAAATAGTGACAACCTATTCATATGACCTTATTATGTGTATATACAGTATCAGTTAAAAGTTTGGACACACCTACTCATTCAAGGATTTTTCTTTATTTTTTACTATTTTCTACATTGTAGAACAATAGTAAAGACATCAAAACTATGAAATAACACATATGGAATCATGTAGTAACCAAAAAAGTGTTAAACAAATCGAAATATATTTTATATTTGAGATTCTTCAAAGTAGCCACCCTTTGCCTTGATGACAGCTTTGCACACTCTTGGCATTCTCTCAACCAGCTTCATGAGGTAGTCACCTGGAATGCATTTCATTTAACAGGTATGCCTAGTTAAAAGTTAATTTGAGGAATGTCTTTCCTTCTTAATGCATTTGAGCCTGTCACGTATACTCCCACTCTGGCCTCTAGGTCACCAGACTGCTGATTATTATTATTACTCACACCTGTCACCATCACCACCAGCGTGATGCACACCAGAGCTTATTGACACTCACTTCACCCTATTTATGTAACTCCCTTTGGTTCCTTCCCCAGGTGTTATTGTTTCTGTATCTGTTGCCTGTCGGTGCGCTGTTCGTGTTTCTTTTTCTGGTCATGTTCGTTTATTTATTAAATGTATTCACTCCCAGAAATTGCTTCCCGACCCTCAGCGTACATCGTTACAGAATAACGCCTCCAACAATGGAAGCAGCAGGAAAATCGGATATCTCTCAGATGGCCGACGAACTATGTTACCTTCTGCGTAAGCACCAAGACCAGCAGGCACAACTGGGGACGGCCATGGAAGAGGTTCTTCGCAGTTTTCAGCATCTCGAACATCCCCGGGAGGCGCTGCATCCTACTAGTGGAGGATAATCTAGAACCAGCCTACCCAACAGCCCATTCAGCAACCTGCTCAGGTCAGCGATGCTCTTTTATCCCTCCCAGAGAAATATGACGGTACCCCATCCAAATGCCGTGGTTTCCTACTTCAGTGCTCCATTTATTTTACATTCCAGATGGGAGCCCCCACCACCGAGAGGTCTAAGATTGCCACATTATTTCTCTGCTGACAGGGCGGGCATTGGAATGGGTTACGGCCATCTGGAAAAGAGGAGTGGAGGAGCTAAATTCCAATGAGGGGATCATGACTCTGTTTAAATGTATCTTCGATCATCCCCCGGGGGGCAGAGATGGAGGTGAGCGGGTCCAGCAGTGTCCAGCACGTCCGAATCCGGGATCTACTAGAACAGAGGGACGGTCACGTGATCTGCCATCCCTGGGCCTGCTAGGCTTTTTTGGTGTCCATGTCATTGGTTGACCGTCCCTCATGTCCTGTGTCAACAGCTTTAGTGGATTCCGGTGCCGCGGGAATTTTATGGATCAGACCCTTGCCTCCTCTCTCAATATTACTTCATACCCGCTCTACTCTCCTTTTCCGGTGCAAGGTCTCGATTTTCGGCCATTAGGATCCGGAACCACATCACTCAACCACTCACCCTCACTGTGGAGTCCAATCATCAGGAGAATATCCCCTTCTTCACCAATGCTCCAGTTCACAAGATCATCCTCGGCCTCCCTAGGCTTCAACACCATAACCCCACCATTTTATGGTCAAGGTTGAGAATCCAAGACAGGTCACCTGAATGTCGAAGGACCTGCATCCCTGTTCCCTGTGGTTCCACGTCGGTTGAGAGTCCTTTGGTTGCCCTTCAGCTCAACATCCCGGAGGTATACCAGGATCTGAGGGAGGTATTCTCCAAGACCCGGGCCTCCTGTCTCCCGTCTCTCTCCTCATCGCCCCTGGGACTGTGGCCATTGACCTGTTTTCCGGCACCACACCTCCACGCAGACGCATCTACCGTCTGTCAGTGGCTTAGACCCAGACCATGGAGGTTTACATCCAGGAGGCGCTCCAACAGGGGTCCATCCGCACGTCCACTTCTCCTGTGTCTGCAGGGTTCTTCCTCGTGGCCAAGAGGGATGGAGGATTATGCCCTTGAATTGATTACAGAGGACAAAAATGTAATTACCAAGAAGTATCGGTACCCCCTCCCATTGGTGCCATTGAGCAGCTCCAAGGGGGCCAGTTCTTCACCAAACTGGACCTGCAGAGTGACTGCAATCTCATCCGCATCTGGGAGGGGGATGAGTGGAAGACGGCGTTCAGGACAATATCTGGTCACTATGAGTACTCGGTGATGCCCTTTGGCTGAGCCAATGCTCCGTCAGTGTTCTAGGCATTTGTTAACGACGTGTTCAGGGACATGCTCGGACACCAGGTGATCGTATGTATTGATGACATCTTGATATACTCGGTTAATCTGGAGGATCACATCACACAAGTTCGAACAGTCCTGGAACACATCCTGGCCCATAACCTGTTTGTCAAGGCTGAGAAGTGTCAACACCATCAGAGGGTGGTCTCCTCCTTGGGTTACCAATCAGCCCGCAGGGAGTGAAGATGGACGACAAGAAGGTAGATGCAGTCAGGTCATGGCCAGTCCCAACCACCATTAAGTGGTTACAAAGGTTTTTGGGGTTTGCCAAGTTCTACTGTCACTTCATCAGGAATTTCAGCTCTGTTGCCACTCCTCTCACCTCTCTACTTAAGGGAGGCCCCCGTAGGTTGGTGTGGGGTCCAGCAGCCGACGAGGCCTTCCGTCTTCTCAAGGGTCATTTCACCTCCACCCCAGTGCTGAAACATCATCCCACAATATCCTTTGTGGTGGAGGTGGACGCTTCAGAGGTAGGCGTGGGGGAAGTTTTGTCTCAACGGCAGGGGAACCCACAGAAGTTGTACCCATGTGGGTTTTACTTTAAGAAACTCTCCCCTGCAGAGAGGAACTACGACGTTGGCGATCGGGAGCTCCTGGTGATAAAGTTGGCATTAGAGGAGTGGAGACACTGGCTGGATGGTGCCAAGGAACCATTCATCATCCTCACCGACCACAGGAAAATGGAGTACATACGGAGAACGAGAAGACTGGATCCACGCCAAGCAAGGTGGGCCCTTCACAAGATTTAGCTTCACGCTAACCTATCGCCCAGGCTCAAAGAACACCAAGGCTGATGCCTTGTTCTGCCTCTACGATTCAGGAGAGGGCCCTGTCCTGAGTGAGCCTATAATCCCATCCTCCTGAGTCGTAGCTCCTGTGGTCTGGGACATGGATATGGAGATCCACCAAGCTCTGGGGAGGGAGCCCGCATCCCTGTACTGTCCTCCCGTGTGCATCTACATTCCCACAGGGAACTGACCTGGGCACACACAGCTGTTGTGGCTGGACATCCAGGTATTTCTCACACCATCCACTCCTTCGCTGAGAAGTACTGGTGGCCCACCTTGGTGCAGGATGTCACTCGATATGTCCACTCCTGTTATGTATGTGCTCAAACCAAGTCTCCCCGGAATGCTCCAGCAGGGAAGCTCCTACTACTTCCTGTGCCTCAGCGACTCTGGTCTTATCTCTCCATTGACTTTGTAACCGATCTCCCCTCCTCTGAGGGTTTCACCACCATTCTGGTGGTGGTGGATAGATTTTCTAAGTGTCACGAACCGGCTCAGAGTTCGCAACAAAAGGGAGACAACATGGAGACAAGGAATATAAGTGAGTGTTTTGCATGCCTGAATGTAATAATGCAGGGTGTTGAAAGGGTGCCAAAGCAAACAACCAAAAAGCCACAAATCTACAACAACAGAAATCAAATAAAGGTGTCTGCATGGAGAGAGTCTCCCCAATCAATGTGGAAGAGGTCTATTTATCATGGGACACACCCGGGCCCAGGTGTTTCCCATGTAGCTGACGACCCTCCCAACTCCGCCCACCGGCATCCTAATAAGGAAACAAGAACAAAGAGAGAGAATACGGCAGACAGAGTGGTAGGGTCGTCACCCCCCCCCCCCCCCCCCCCATAAAACCGGGGACCAACAAGTACCCCGGAACAACGTACCAGCCTCTGCGTCCCAAACTGACACAGCCTCTGCGTCCCAAAATGACACAGCCTCTGCGTCCCAAACTGACACAGCCTCTGCGTCCCAAACTGACACAGCCTCTGCGTCCCAAACTGACACAGCCTCTGCGTCCCAAACTGACACAGCCTCTGCGTCCCAAATTGATGAGGGATTACATGTTCACCTTCCACTTGCCCCAGCCAACTTCCTCCCCAGACCTCAGCAACCTTTGCGCACAGGAAGCAACGTTTAAGAGGAAAGAAGAACACAAGACCAGGAGGGAACAGACAGGGAAGATAAAACATGACAAAACCAAACAATGGTCAGTCACATAAACACTCAGGAACAGGGCGCACAAGAGACCGTCAACTACAAGCTCCATTGAAAAGAACATCTCCCAACGGTTCATAGTCACTTCCCGACGGTTCATAGTCACTTCCCAACGGTTCATAGTCACTTCCCAACGGTTCATAGTCACTTCTCAACGGTTCATAGTCACTTCTCAACGGTTCATAGTCAGAAGTAAATACAAAAAAATTCTCGCTCAACCCCTCTGCTGAGCACACCAGACCACAACAACAGAAATGACAATCACACTGGGCACCACAGAAAAGAGATGAGATATGGAGCTTCCCCAAAACCTACAATAACTCAACCCTAGTCTTCATGCAGATTTGCGGTGGGTAATTATGCACTGTAGCCCGCTAGCAAGGAAGTAACCCCCCAGCACGCTGGCAGATTCCACCAAGCCACGGATGTGCCCCCGAGACAACTGCTCAGTCCACAGACACCACACAAAAATAACAAACATTAACAATGCCCAACATATTCCAAAATACGTCGCTATGCCTATCAGGGAAAAAGACTATAGCTCCGGGTATTAAATTTCACTACCCTACCCAAATCTCCCACCGAGGTACACAGCTGATTGTACTCACCGCCTCAGACCAATGTCCCAACAGCGAGTAGAACAAGAGTTTCCAGGCTGGGCAGGGGCCTGGAAACTAACCAATGTACTCTCTCCAATGCAGTACACAAACCAAACAACCAAAGGCAACCAGTACTGAGCACCAAACTCAAATTAACAAAATATACAAACAAAGCACCTACAGAATTTAACATTACCTCCACGTTTTCTCGCAAACACAATCCATTCAAAATCCCGGATGAGCCCCCACTTGTCATGAACCGGCTCAGAGTTCGCAACAAAAGGGAGACAACATGGAGACAAGGAATATCAAAATATATATTCATTAAATAAAGTAAACTAAGAACAATGAACAATGGTGTGTGTAATCAGTAATCAGTAGTGTAAGTGAGTGTTTTGCATGCCTGAATGTAATAATGCAGGGTGTTGAAATGGTGCCAAAGCAAACAACCAAAAAGCCACAAAACTACCACAACAGAAATCAAATAAAGGTGTCTGTATGGAGAGAGTCTCCCCAATCAATGTGGAAGAGGTCTATTTATCATGGGACACACCCAGGCCCAGGTGTTTCCCCATGTAGCTGACGACCCTCCCAACTCCGCCCACCGGCATCCTAATAAGGAAACAAGAACAAAGAGAGAGAATACGGCAGACAGAGTGGGAGGGTCGTCACATAAGTCATGTTGTTTAATTCCTCATCTTGGTCTACCAACTGCTCTCCAGGTCGCTGAGGCACTCTCCCAGCAGGTCTTCCGGCATTATGGCCTTCCGGAGGACATCGTCTCCGATCGTGGCCCCCAGTTCACATCACAGGTATGGAGGGCCTTCATGGAGAAGCTCGGGGTTACGGTCAGCCTCACTTCCGGGTACCGGCCTCATTCCAACGGGCAGGTGGAGAGGATGAACCAGGAACTGGGGAGGTTCCTGAGGAGTCACTGTCTGGACCGGCAGTGTGAGTGGGCACGATTCCTTCCATGGGCAGTGTATGCCCGTAATTCGCTGCGTCACTCCTCAACTGGGTTGACTCCCTTCCAGTGTGTTTGTTTTTTGGGGGGGGGGGGAGCCGGCCATGGCTCGGTGGACTCCGGGCCAGACTCAGGCTATTGCGTTTGATGAGTGGTTCTGGCGCGCAGAAGAAGAGTGCAGTGAGACTCCAGCGCGCTGTCCATCGTCAAAAAACATAGTCAGACCGCTACTGCAGTGAGAACCCTGGGGATCGTGTCTGTCTCTCGACCAGAAACCTCCCACTCTGCCTGCAAGAAACTGAGCCGGTTTGTGGGGCCGTTCTAGGTTCTCCGGAGGGTCAACGAGGTGACCTATAGGTTACAACTGCTCAGTCACTACCGTATCTCACCTTCGTTTCATGTCTCCCTTCTCAGGCCGGTGGTTCCTTGTCCCCTAGCTGATGATGTCCCCCACGACACTTCACCACCCCCCTTGACATCGGCAGCAATCCGGTGTATGCTGTCAGATTTCTGCTGGACTCCCGGCGTCGTGGGGGTTGGCTCCAGTATCTGGTAGACCGTGAGGGGTATGGCCCCGAGGAGCGGTGTTGGGTTCCAATGGAGGACTTTCTGGATCCCAACATCATCCATGATTTACACCTTTGCCACCCGGATCTCCTCCAGGCTGTGTAATGGCTATTTGACCAAGAAGGAGAGTTATGGAGTGCTGCATCAAATGACCTGGCCTCCACATTCACCCGACCTCAACCCAATTGAGGTGGTTCGGGATGAGTTGGAGTGCTCAGCACATGTTTTAACTACTTCAAGACAGTTGGAAAAGCATTTCAGGTGAAGCTGGTTGAGAGAATGCCAAAAGTGTGCAAGGTTGTCATCAAGGCAAAGGGTGGCTACTTTTAAGAAACTAAAATATAAAATATATTTTGATTGGTATAACACTTTTTTGGTTACCATATGATTCCATATGTGTTATTTCATAGTTTTGATGTATTCACTATTATTATACAATGTAGAAAATAGTAAAATAAAGAAAAACCCTTTCAATGAGTAGATGTGTCCAAACTTTTGACTGGTAGTGTATATCAGACGTACCAAGCCAAGGGCTGGGCCTGCGACGTCCATTACGTAGTCAACACCATGGAAAACTACACAAATGGTTAATTCTGTCTTCCTGTTGTGCCCTTCATTTAGACACTCTTGGCTTCGGGATCTTAACATCTCATCTGCATAAGTATCCTGTTCGCCCCGCTATCATCCAGAAGGCATGGTCAGTACAGGTGCATCAAAGCTGGGACCAAGAGACTGAAAAACAGCTTCTTTCTCAAGGCCATCAGACTGTTAATTAGGCATCACTAGCCGGCTGCCACCCGGTTACTCAACCCTGCACCTTAGAGGCTGCTGCTCTATATACATAGAATCACTGGTCACTTTAATAATGGAACACTAGTCACTTTAATAATGTTTACATACTGCTTTACTCATCTCATATGTACACACTGTATTCAATTCTACTGTATTTTAGTCAATGCCACTCCAACATTGCTCGTCCTAATTTCTTAATTGCATTCTTTTACTTTTAGATATGTTTATTGTTGTGAATTGTTAGATACTACTGCACTTTTAGAGCTAGGAACACAAGCATTTCGCTACACCCGCAATAACATATGCTAACTATATGTATGTGATCAATAACATATGCTAACTATATGTATGTGATCAATAACATATGCTAACTATGTGTATGTGACCAATAACATATGCTAACTATTTGTATGTGATCAATAACATATCCTAACTATGTGTATGTGACCAATAATATATTCTAACTATATGTATGTGACCAATAACATATTCTAACTATATGTATGTAACCAATAACATCTGCTAACTATATGTATGTGACCAGTAAGTTTCAACATCTATTGTCACATGCACAGGATACAGCAGGTGTAAAACAGTACAGGGAAATACTTACTTGCATGCTTTTTCCCAACAATGCAGTATTCATGTAAATAATATTATAAAAATGAAGTAATATAAAATAATAAACAAATTACGAACAATACTCGGACCCGCTTTTCTGTAAAGACAGTAAGAGAAGAGAGCGATAGAGTGAAGGAAGATAGGACAGAGAGGGCTGGTTTGGATGATGGAAAACCTCTCTGGGTCAACATGCCCTGGGTGTCGTCCAAGTCTCTGTGACGAGTTTGAGACGGAGCACTGTGGAGACGGACCACTCCTTCCACACACACACACACACACAGACACACACAGACACACACAGAGACACACACAGAGACACACACACACACACAGAGACACACAGACACACAGAGACACACACAGACACACAGAGACACACACAGAGACACACACACACACACAGAGACACACAGATACACAGAGACACACACAGACACACACACACACACACACCGGTGTTTGGAGGAGGAGTCCCCACCTTCACCTTCTCTCATTCAATAGTCCACGTCAGGAGAGATGGATGAGATGTGTCAGATAAGGAATGCAACATTTCCTCATTTACTCCCTCACACAACACCAGCTATCTGATTGCTCCAGCTGATGACAGGCTAAAACACAGTCTCCCCGGTAACTAATAGAAACAGGCCAGATAATGGACAAAACGTTTTATTACCAGTTCCATCATCCCCGACATGTTTCTCTTGAGATGGGTGTTCCTCCCTCCATCCATCCATCCACCCCATTTTAAGTAGCCTCTCCTTGGGGATAAACAGGTAAAACTGTCCCTATAATGTCCCCACCATGCATTATGTCTAAAGCTGTAGGGAAGTCCCCTTCAGGCCAAGACGAATGATTATGTATTCAATCAACTCAGCTAACTTATCATTAATTATGACCCATCTCCAGGTATTCATTTATTTATAGGAGGTGTAAGATGTGGTGTTTATAGGGTCTTACAAAATTGACATAAGTTGTGTTGGATAGTTGTACGTGTTGTCCTAACTTCTATTTGTCCACTGTGAAACATGTCCCTTAAAGGAAGGTCTGGCTGCAGATCTGTTTTCAATTATGTAACATTACGATGAAGTAGTCACAATCATTTTAGGGAGAACAAAAAAAAACGACTTATATTTGAACACCACCACAGAAGCTTCGCTATTCACCATCTTCCAAGTTGTTTTAATGTTTACTTGAAGAGATCTAGGTAGCTAGCTAGCAATCAAAACTCTCAGTCCCCCCTTCTTCCAATGCATTGTGGGCCGTGAAATTCCTGAAAAGTGTCCTAATTCCACTAGAGGAAAAGCCAAAGTGAGTATAACATCCTGGCATTTAAAGCATACTTGATTTTCAAAAATACACATACAGTATATGTTCAGCAAGAAAATAGTATTTCCCTTTTATGTACTTAGCCAAATATATAATATATATATATATATATATATATATATATATATATATATATATATATATATATATAGATATAGATATAGATATGACATAGGTTCAATCTCATGGGTTGTGTAAGGTTTATGATGATTGACACATTTAAGGCAGGTACAGGTGAGACTCTCACCTGTAGCCTAAAGACAAGGATAAAACACCTACATGAGGTAAACCAGTTAAAACTTCCAAAGGAGGAAATGGGGGCTGAAAAAAGATCAAACGCTTTGGGCCTTTTACTCTGTTACAGGTCATAATTACCCATAATGCCAAGATCTCTATACCACCCCAGTTAAAACGTAGGAGCTAGTCATCTCTAAATAGCCTTGAGGAGTACAGAAATATTGCATGATGCAACAGTTTTTTTGCATGATGCAACAGTTTTGCCAACTTAGTACAGTTCAAAAACCTCAGGGGGGTAGAGCTAATTAGCCTGTAATTACAACCGACATGTTTGATGCCAGTGAAGCCCATGTTGAGTTATTATATGGCAAGAAAGTTTATTTTCCGTAGTGTGTAAACATAACAGACGGTACTTTAAACATGTGTCAATACAGATGAGCTCTAAGTTGAACTGGTCAGCAGGATCCTCCAATAACTGCAAACTGTCAAAATCTGTGTGTCTCTAGGTTAGCAGTTGGCCTAGAGCAACCGTTATTACTGTGACTGGTGGTAAGGGCAACACTAGCTTCAGCATTTTTAAAAATGACAAACGGATGGGGCCAACTGTCAAATTAACTATAAATCCTCAGGAAACATGAGGGTGCTTTTCTTAACATCTTTCTAAACAGTGTATATCCCACTAGACTGTTGACTTTATCCCACAGAGTCAAGGGGGGAAGGTGACACTGTTTGTGTGCTTCAATGGGATGCGGGCAGGCAAGGTTGGGGGGGTATAAAGAGATTAAACAAATACCAAGTCCCAGTGAATCTGACAGGCCTTACAAGACGACAGCACGTCGACGGGCTCTCCAGTCTCTGAGACTCTCCCAGTGGGTAGCAGTTATATACACAAGACAGCACCCAACTGTAGAGAGTCAGAGAGCTGTCACAGAGACAGCACCCAACTGTAGAGAGTCAGAGAGCTGTCACAGATACAGCACCCAACTGTAGAGAGTCAGAGAGCTGTCACAGATACAGCACCCAACTGTAGAGAGTCAGAGAGCTGTCACAGAGACAGCACCCAACTGTAGAGAGTCAGAGAGCTGTCACAGATACAGCACCCAACTGTAGAGAGTCGTCAGAGAGCCGTCACAGATACAGCACCCAACTGTAGAGAGTCAGAGAGCTGTCACAGATACAGCACCCAACTGTAGAGAGTCAGAGAGCTGTCACAGAGACAGCACCCAACTGTAGAGAGTCA
Organism: Salmo trutta; assembly: GCF_901001165.1. Classification (NCBI taxonomy): domain Eukaryota; kingdom Metazoa; phylum Chordata; class Actinopteri; order Salmoniformes; family Salmonidae; genus Salmo; species Salmo trutta. Next base: position 4,936,645 of record NC_042973.1, on the reverse strand, counting down.
GAGAGCTGTCACAGATACAGCACCCAACTGTAGAGAGTCAGAGAGCTGTCAGAGAGCTGTCACAGATACAGCACCCAACTGTAGAGAGTCAGAGAGCTGTCACAGATACAGCACCCAACTGTAGAGAGTCAGAGAGCTGTCACAGATACAGCACCCAACTGTAGAGAGTCATCAGAGAGCCGTCACAGATACAGCACCCAACTGTAGAGAGTCAGAGAGCTGTCACAGATACAGCACCCAACTGTAGAGAGTCAGAGAGCTGTCACAGATACAGCACCCAACTGTAGAGAGTCGTCAGAGAGCTGTCACAGATACAGCACCCAACTGTAGAGAGTCGTCAGAGAGCCGTCACAGATACAGCACCCAACTGTAGAGAGTCAGAGAGCTGTCACAGATACAGCACCCGGGGTAATTGGAGATCATCTTCAACATGGAACTAAAATGATGAGGGGGTGGAGACAAGCACAAAGACAGGTGAAACAGATCAGGGTGTGACAGTACCCCCCCCCCCCCTTCCCCTCTAGGGGTGCCACCTGACGTCCTACCTGGGCACATGCCTGGTTGACTGGCGTGCCAGCGGTGAAAGTCGGCGATGAGGGCCGGGTCCAGGATGTTCTTAGCAGGGACCCAGCACCTCTCCTCCGGGCCATAACCCTCCCAGTCAACCAGGTACTAGAAACCCCTGACCAGAGGTCGAACCCTCAGGAGGTGTCTTACTATGTTTACCGGATGGCCGTCGATGAGACAGGGGAGAGGGGTTGGGCCAGGAAACAGGGGACAAAGACAGTGAAACAAGGGCTTAATCTTGGACACATGAAAAGTAGGATGTATACGAAGGGTACGGGGCAATAGAAGACGAACAGCAGAGGTGCAAATGATTTTGGAGATGGGAAACGGGCCGATAAACCGGGGGGGGAGAGTTTGCGGGATTCCACCCGGAGGGGCAGATTCCGGGTGGACAGCCATACCTTCTGCCCGAGACGATTTATTTTATTTATTTATTTATTTCACCTTTATTTAACCAGGTAGGCAAGTTGAGAACAAGTTCTCATTTACAATTGCAACCTGGCCATGAATAAAGCAAAGCAGTTCGACACATACAACAACACAGAGTTACACATGGAGTAAAACAAACATACAGTCAATAATACAGTAAAAAAATAAGTCTATATACAATGTGAGCAAATGAGGTGAGATAAGGGAGGTAAAGGCAAAAAAGGCCACGGTGGCAAAGTAAATACAATATAGCAAGTAAAACACTGGAATGGTAGATTTGTAGTGGAAGAAAGTGCAAAGTAGAAATAATGGGGTGCAAAGGAGCAAAATAAATAAATAAATACAGTAGGGGAAGAGGTAGTTGTATGGGCTAAATTATAGATGGGCTTTGTACAGGTGCAGTGATCTGTGAGCTGCTCTGACAGCTGGTGCTTAAAGCTAGCGAGGGAGATAAGTGTTTCCAGTTTCAGAGATTTTTGTAGTTAGTTCCAGTCATTGGCAGCAGATAACTGGAAGGAGAGATATAAATGAAAGATATACCTGCTGGAGCGCGTGCTACAGGTGGGTGCTGCCATGGTGACCAGTGAGCGGAGATAAGGGGGGACTTTACCTAGCAGGGTCTTGTGGATGACCTGGAGCCAGTGGGTTTGGCGACGAGTATGAAGCGAGGGCCAGCCAACAAGAGCGTACAGGTCGCAGTGGTGGGTAGTATATGGGGCTTTGGTGACAAAACGGATGGCACTGTGATAGACTGCATCCAGTTTATTGAGTAGGGTATTGGAGGCTATTATGTAAATGACATCGCCGAAGTCGAGGATCGGTAGAATGATCAGTTTTACGAGGGTATGTTTGGCAGCATGAGTGAAGGATGCTTTGTTGTGAAATAGGAAGCCAATTCTAGATTTAACTTTGGATTGGAGATGTTTGATGTGAGTCTGGAAGGAGAGCTTACAGTCTAACCAGACACCTAGGTATTTGTAGTTGTCCACATATTCTAAGTCATAACCGTCCAGAGTAGTGATGCTGGACGGGCGGGCAGGTGCAGTCAGCGATCGGTTGAAGAGCATGCATTTAGTTTTACTTGTATTTAAGAGCAGTTGGAGGCCACGGAAGGAGAGTTGTATGGCATTGAAGCTCGTCTGGAGGGTTGTTAACACAGTGTCCAAAGAAGGGCCAGAACTATACAGAATGGTGTCGTCTGCGTAGAGGTGGATCAGAGACTCACCAGCAGCAAGAGCGACATCATTGATGTATACAGAGAAAAGAGTTGGCTCAAGAATTGAACCCTGTGGCACCCCCATAGAGACTACCAGAGGCCCGGACAAAGGACCATCCGATTTGACACATTGTACTCTATCAGAGAAGTAGTTGGTGAACCAGGCGAGGCAATCATTTGAGAAACCAAGGCTATTGAGTCTGCCGATGAGGATGTGGTGATTGACAGAGTCGAAAGCCTTGGCCAAGTCAATGAATACGGCAGCACAGTATTGTTTCTTATCGATGGCAGTTACGATATTGTTTAGGACCTTGAGCGTGGCTGAGGTGCACCCATGACCAGCTCTGAAACCAGATTGCATAGCAGAGAAGGTGCGGTGGGATTCGAAATGGTCGGTAATCTGTTTGTTGACTTGGCTTTCGAAGATCTTAGAAAGGCCGGGTAGGATAGATATAGTTCTGTAGGAGTTTTGGTCAAGAGTGTCCCCTCCTTTGAAGAGGGGGATGACAACAGCTGCTTTCCAATCTTTTGAAATCTCAGATGACACGAAAGAGAGGTTGAACAGGCTAGTAATAGGGGTTGCAACAATTTCGGCAGATAATTTTAGAAAGAAAGGGTCCAGATTGTCTAGCCCAGCTGAATTGTAGGGGGCCAGATTTTGCAGCTCTTTCAGAACATCAGCTGACTGGATTTGGGAGAAGGAGAAATGGGGAAGGCTTGGGCGAGTAGCTGTGGGGGGTGCAATGCTGTTGACCAGGGTAGGGGTAGCCAGGTGGAAAGCATGGCCAGCCGTAGAGAAATGATTATTGAAATTTTCAATTATAGTGGATTTATCAGAGGTGACAGAGTTTCCTATCCTCAGTGCAGTGGGCAGCTGGGCGGAGGTGTTCTTATTCTCCATGGACTTTACAGTGTCCCAGAACTTTTTTGAGTTTGTCGACTATTGTTTGTGTCGCACTGCTTTGCTTTATCCTGGCCAGGTCGCAGTTGTAAATGAGAACTTGTTCTCAACTAGCTTACCTTGTTAAATAAAGGTGAAAAAAAGGGAGACCGATGACAAAGTCCAGGGAGATGTGAGACAAGGGACGGTGAGGGACAGGCAGAGGTTGGAGGAGACCAGCTGGAGCTTGCCGAGGTGTCTTGTTCTGAGCACACACCGTGCATCCGGCAACGAAGGCTGAGAAATAAGGAACCATTGTGGGCCACCAGAAGCGTTGTTGGAGGAAGGCCAGGATACGATGGGAGCAAGGATGACCGGTAAGCCTGGAGGAATGAGCCCCTTCCAAGAGCTGACGCTGGGCCGGCTGGGAACGTTGTGCCTTGCGGACCAGTGCCTGAAAACCCCAGACAACCGAATCCTCAAAACACAAGGCAGGGAGGACGGTGTCAGATTTAGAGGGTGCAGCAGTGGAACTGTACAGCCAGGCGTCCGGCTTCACATTTTTGGAACCTGGTCAGTAGGAGACGTTGAACCTGGTGAATAACAGAGCCCAACGGGTCTGGCAGTGCGGAGGTTTTCTCCATTTTATGGGTCGATCCAAACTAAAAATGGATGTTCTGCCAGTGCCTCCACTCATCCAGAGCCATCTTAACCGCCAGGAGTTCCCGGTTCCCAAAGTCATAGTTCCTTTCCGCAGAGTTGAGACGATGGGACATGAAGGCAGAGGGATGAAGCTTTTGGTCCTGGATGGACCACTGGGACAGGACGGCCCCCACTCCCACGTCGGAAGCGTCACCGGATGGATGAGGGGTAGTAGTGAACCGCTGCTTAAGGTCCTCAAAAGCCCTGGCTGCAGCTGGGGACCAGGTGAACGGTACCTTGGGGAAGGTGAGTGCAGAGAAGGGAGCTGCCAGGGTGCTGTAGCCCCGAATGAAACAATGGTAGAAATTTGCATACCCCAGGAACCATTTTAGCTGCATCCTGGATGTGGATTGGGGCCAATCCACAACCACTCTCACCTTTTCCGGATCTATCTGGACATTCCCTTCAGCGATGACGTATCCCAAAAAGTAGATTGTGGAGTGGTAGAATTCACTATTCTCTGCTTTTACAAACAACTGATTCTCTAGGAGGTGCTGAAGGACTTGTCGGACCTGGCGAACGTGTTCTTGGGCAGAACGGGAGAAAACCAGTATCTCGTCGAGGTAGACGAACACAAAAACCGATTCAGCCTGTCCCAGAGCACATCGTTGACCAGGGCCTGGGAAACAGCGGGAGCGTTGGTGAGTCCAAACGGCATGACCAGGTACTCATAATGTCCACTGGCAGTGTTGAAGGCCGTCTTCCACTCATCCCCTTCGCGTATTCGAACAAAGTGGTAGGCATTCCGAAGGTCCAGTTTGGAAAAGATGGGAGCCACCTGGAGAGGTTCGAAAGCAGAGGAGAGGAGTGGCAGGGAGTAATGATTCTTTGCTGTACTGTCATTAAGGCCCCGGTAGACGGTGAGAACATCATGGAAGCTATTACATGAAATTGATGAGAACATCATGGAAGCTATTACATGAGGGTGGTGAGAACATCATGGCAGCTATATTATGAGGGTGGTGAGAACATCATGGAAGCTATTATATGAGGGTGGTGAGAACATTGTACATTATGCACCTTTTGTAGTCAGAGGCATATTAAGTGGCGACATTTTGATCTCCTTTTCATATTTTTTGAAGGTATAAGTTTAAGAGAACACTTGCATTTTTTCAGGTTTTCCACAAGTTGCTCAGCAAACAGTATATGCATATCAATGTGATAAATTAGACAAACTGGCTGAGTGAGTTATAAACAAATTATTTTTCACAACAAGGATGGAGAGGGCAAATAAACTCATTGGCTTACCTTACGGTTTTTGTATTTCTCCTTGTCTCTCAAATTATGTTTTCCCTCCAAATTGTAGCTCTCAGAAGCCATCATTTAATTACAATTAGGACACGCTGAACTTCAAATTAACTGAACATCCCAAATGTAATTGTAAATTAAAGACAATTAACAAATGGATGCTTGCAATTGAGCTCACCTCTGATGGAACAACATGTTGTGTTGCCAAGTAAAGGGAGAATCAATTGTGTTGCTTCACATAAAATTTGTGAAAGCAACTGATGCGAAGCAGGGAATATAGAAAGAGAGCGGTTTTTCTCCCTCCTTAATTTGGCATCAAAAGAGTTCAATATTGAACAATTTTATAACTGCCAATCAGATGTTTTCCTTGAAAAATAAATAGATTAAATTAACACGTACCATATAGAAACTATCAATTCGGAATAAAAAGAATTGTATCTTACGAGACTACCACAAGGGAACTGAAACAGATTGATGTCTCCCAACCCTGAAACGAGTTAAAACATTGTGCAGACTTTCTCATTCCAGTTTTTCCTTTTTGCCCATGAGAGCTGACTCCATTTGCGCTCGTCCACTCAGCAGATTCCATCCCATCTTCCTATCGATTTCCCCCAGCGAACGCCCTCTCCTCTCCCACAGCGAACGCCTTCTCCTCTCCCCCAGTGAACGCTCTCTTCTCTCCCCCAGTGAATGCCGAACGCTCTCTCCTCTTCCATAGAGGAGCAAATTAAAAACCAAAACCTCAAAATATGTGGTTCGGCTCAGGTCTACGTGAGGGTAAGTTGATGAGAATATGTCCTCTGTAGTGTTTGATTTTCATTATAAATATAACATGCACTTGACCACAGTGTGGTACTATATTCAACACCCACATACAGGAACTGAATAGCTGATATGACACCAATAACTGACGGTATCGAAAGAGCACCCAAATGATGTTTATAACTAATGATGTTGTCTATTCACTTTTACTTCTACTGTATATTCTACATTTAAAAACACTACATTTACTTGTACCGATACCTATACATGTACGCATTCTTAATAATGTGAAAAGTGGGTGCTATTTCAACCACAAATCATATTTTGCAATAATAATAGTTGCAACCATTGCTACAGCATTCCATTTCCTTCCTTCCTACCTCTTAAGTAATTTCCCAAAATTGATGAAAAGAAAAATAATAATAATATCCCTTCAATATTGTTGGGGTCGGTTAATAAGTTAAACAGGTCATGACCGTTAGCTTTTGAAATATGTGCCAGACTTGCCCAAGTGTCAAGTTTTGATCGTATCCTGTATGTGGTGATTTCCAGTAATATATTCTAACTGAATTGAAGACATTTTAAATGGCATAGCAATGAGGTTTATAGTATATTTGTACTGTCTCAATAAACTCTGCCTGCTTGTATATGTGTTACATGATCAAGTTCAGATAGCAAATGCATCTCAATGTTGATTTTATTCAATATCAACGTTTGATCTCAAATTTGAACACTCACTGTTTTCCATACAGGGCTGGCCATTAAGGCACCGTTTTATTTTACTTCTCAGTTTTATGAATGAGGCCATCTTTAAACATAACCCCATAGGTCTGGGTCTTTAAACATAACCCCTTAGGTCTGGGTCTTTAAACATAACCCCTTAGGTCTGGGTCTTTAAACATAACCCCTTAGGTCTGGGTCTTTAAACATAACCCCTTAGGTCTGGGTCTTTAAACATAACCCCTTAGGTCTGTGTCATTAAACATAACCCCTTAGGTCTGGGTCTTTAAACATAACCCCTTAGGTCTGGTCCTTTAAACATAACACCATTGGTCTGGGTCTTTAAACATAACCCCATAGGTCTGGGTCTTTAAACATAACCCCTTAGGTCTGGGTCTTTAAACATAACCCCTTAGGTCTGGGTCTTTAAACATAACCCCATAGGTCTGGGTCTTTAAACATAACCCCATTGGTCTGGGTCTTTAAACATAACCCCTTAGGTCTGGGCCTTTAAACATAACCCCTTAGGTCTGGGTCTTTAACATAACCCCTTAGGTCTGGGTCTTTAAACATAACCCCTTAGGTCTGGGTCTTTAAACATAACCCTTTTGGTCTGGGTCTTTAAACATAACACCATTGGTCTGGGTCTTTAAACATAACCCCTTAGGTCTGGGTCTTTAAACATAACTCCTTAGGTCTGGGTCTTTAAACATAACCCCTTAGGTCTGGGTCTTTAAACATAACCCCTTAGGTCTGGGTCTTTAAACATAACCCCTTAGGTCTGGGTCATTAAACATAACCCCTTAGGTCTGGGTCTTTAAACATAACCCCTTAGGTCTGTGTCATTAAACATAACCCCTTAGGTCTGGGTCTTTAAACATAACCCCTTAGGTCTGGGTCTTTAAACATAACCCCTTAGGTCTGGGTCTTTAAACATAACACCATTGGTCTGGGTCTTTAAACATAACATGTAGCCTAGTGGTTAGATTGTTGGGCAAGTAACCGAAAGGTTGCTGGATCAAATCCCCAAGTTGACAAGGTAAAAATCAGTCCTTCTGCCCCTGAACAAGAAAGTTAACCCACTGTTCCCTGGTAGGCTATCATTGTCAATAAGAATTTGTTCTTAACTTACTTGCCTGGTTAAAAAATGTATCAGTTGACCAATTTGGCAGACTTGAGATGAAATATTGTCCAGTATTATCTTTTACCAGATCTAATGTGTTACATTATCCTACATTAATTTTACATTTCCACAAAATTAAAAGTGTTTCCTTTCAAATGGTATCAAGAATATGCATATCCTTGCTACAGGTAGATTTGGGTATGTCACAGTAGGCAAAAAAATGAAAAAAGGGTCCAATCCTTATTAAAGAGCGATGCAAAATGATAATGTTTACAGTTTTGCAGGAGGCCTGAATGGTATTTTACCCGAGGGGAGGTGAGTAATGACTAGTGTGTCAGCTGACGATTCAATGGGGGCATTTCTGCTGTAGGCAGGCTAGTCCTTACTGCTTTGAATAATATGGTTAGAGGTTAGTGTATATACAATATTATACAATATAACTTACATCACATGGCTGCTTTCAATGAAGCTTTGGTTAATAAGGTTATGAGAACACTGGTCTTTTCACTCTCCCCAGTCATTATTGTTCTGACTCCAGTCAGACAGGCCCAATCGCAACCAAACTTATCACTGTTTTCCTGTAAAGTATGGACTAGTCTGTTTCTGTGACTGGTTCTATTCAAAGTCAATACTGCATGATGTCATATTGGAACTGAAAAAATAATTATGCATGGTGACTGTGTCTCTTCCATAAAGGGGAATTCTAATGTTTTGGGAAAAATATATTTTTCCGATTTTTTTTTTATATATATTTTTTAAAGTTACAGTAACTATTGTAGCTAGCTAGCTATTTGTCATAATTCTGCCTATTGATCAAAGAGTATTGCTTGACAACACAAGGAACAAAACATCAAAGCCATTCTATGTCTATAGTACTCATCTCTCATGTCCTGTACAAGTCAGCCTTAGGTCACCCTTTCTCTTTCCATGAATTGTATGTGTTTCAATACTCCACTGGGGAGTGTTTTTCTTTGTACAGACCACATCTCCTTTCAGTGTCAATGTACCCATACGTTCCCTTGCATTCTTTGTCTCTGACCCATTGACATAACATGTAATTTCAAACAATGCAGTTGCTTTTGAATGCTATTCAATGGAATGCTTATCTACTGAATCTGCTAGACACAAGGCATGTCATACCTGAGTCACTGTAGTCATTTCCTGAATCGGTATTAATCGTTGATCTCTTTTAAACACTATGATATAACCAGAGTTTCTGGTCCGGGGAGTCATTGTCCAACCCTTCCTTTTCTTGTGCTGTCAACTTTTAATGACAGATTTATTTTCAGACATTTTGTTCTCATTGGTAGTCAATGTCCTATTCATGGTGCAATGACTAAATATCAAGGCCATTGTCCCATATTCCATATCAAATCTGCCTCAATTAATTTTGAATTCTATATTTTGCATGAGTGGTCGACAGTAACACATCACTGAATTATTAGGTTGGCTATTCTGTTTCAAACTTCAAACTATAATCGAAAAAATATAACACCATAAGAAGTCATACTAAAATATAACACCATAAGAAATACTAAAATATAACACCGTAAGAAATACTAAAATATAAAACCATTAGAAATACTACAATATAAATCAAATCAAATTTATTTCTATAGCTCTTCTTACATCAGCTGATATCTCAAAGTGCTGTACAGAAACCCAGCCTAAAACCCCAAACAGCAAGTAATGCAGGTGTAGAAGCACGGTGGCTAGGAAAAACTCCCATGAAAGGCCAAAACCTAGGAAGAAACCTAGAGAGGAACCAGGCTATGAGGGGTGGCCAGTCCTCTTCTGGCTGTGCCGGGTGGAGATTATAACAGAACATGGCCAAGATGTTCAAATGTTCATAAATGACCAGCATGGTCAAATAATGATAATCACAGTAGTTGTCGAGGGTGCAACAAGTCAGCACCTCAAGAGTAAATGTCAGTTGGCTTTTCATAGCCGATAATTGAGAGTATCTCTACCGCTCCTGCTGTCTCTAGAGAGTTGAAAACAGCAGATCTGGGACAGGTAGCACGTCCGGTGAACAGGTCAGGGTTCCATAGCCGCAGGCAGAACAGTTGAAACTGGAGCAGCAGCACAGCCAGGTGGACTGGGGATAGCAAGGAGTCATCATGTCAGGTAGTCCTGAGACATGGTTCTAGGGTTCAGGTCCTCCGAGAGAGAGAAAGAAAGAAAGAAAGAGAGAAAGAAAGAGAGAATTAGAGAGAGCAAACTTAAATTCACACAGGACACCGGATAAGACAGGAGAAATAATCAAGATATAACAGACTGACCCTAGCCCCCTGACACAAAAATTACTACAGCATAAATACTGGAGGCTGAGACAGGAGGGGTCAGGAAACACTGTGGTCCCATCCGATGATACCCCCGGACAGGGCCAAACAGGCAGGATATAACCCCACCCACTTTGCCAAAGCACAGCCCCAACACCACTAGAGGGAAATCTTCAACCACCAACTTACCATCCTGAGACAAGGCCGAGAATAGCCCACAAAGATCTCCGCCACGGGACAACCCAAAGGGGGGGGGGCGCCAACCCAGACAGGAAGACCACGTCAGTGACTCAACCCACTCAAGTGACGCACCCCTCCTAGGGACGGCATGAAAGAACACCAGTAAGCCAGTGACTCAGCCCCTGCAATAGGGTTAGAGGCAGAGAATCCCAGTGGAGATAGGGCCTCCAGTGCCTTTCTGTTCACCTTCACACTCTTGGGACAGACTACTCTCAATCATAGGACCTACTGAAGAGATGAGTCTTCAATAAAGACTTAAAGGTCTCTCACATGGGTAGGCAGACCATTCCATAAAAATGGAGCTCTATAGAAGAAAGCCCTGCCTCCAGCTGTTTGCTTAGAAATTCTAGGGACATTTAGGAGGCCTGCGTCTTGTGACCGTAGCGTACATGTAGGTATGTACGGCAGGACCAAATCGGAAAGATAGGTAGGAGCAAGCCCAAGTAATGCTTTGTAGGTTAGCAGTAAAACCTTGAAATCATCCCTTGCTTTAACAGGAAGCCAGTGTAGGGAGGCTAGCACTGGAGTAATATGATCCAATTTTTTGGTTCTAGTCAGGATTCTAGCAGCCGTATTTAGCACTTACTGAAGTTTATTTAGTGCTTTATCCGGGTAGCCGGAAAGTAGAGCATTGCAGTAGTCCAACCTAGAAGTAACAAAAGCATGGATTAATTTTTCTGCAACATTTTTGGACAGAAAGTTTCTGATTTTTGCAATGTTACGTAGATGGAAAAAAGCTGTCCTTGAAACAGTCTTGATATGTTCTTCAAAAGAGAGATCAGGGTCCAGAGTAACGCTGAGGTCCTTCACAGTTTTATTTGAGACGACTGTACAACCATCAAGATTCATTGTCAGATTCAACAGAAGATCTCTTTGTTTCTTGGGACCTAGAACAAGCATCTCTGTTTTGCCCGAGTTTAAAAGTAGAACGTTTGTAGCCATCCACTTCCTTATCTCTGAAACACAGGCTTCTAGCGAGGGCAATTTTGGTGCTTCACCATGTTTCATTGAAATGTACAGCTGTGTGTCATCCGCATAGCAGTGAAATTTAACATTGTGTTTTTGAATGACATCCCCAAGAGGTAAAATATATAGTGAAAACAATAGTGGTCCTAAAACGGAACCTTGAGGAACACCGGAATTTACAATTGATTTGTCAGTGGACAAACCATTCACAGAGACAAACTGATATCTTTCCGACAGATAAGATCTAAACCAGACCAGAACTTGTCCGTGTAGACCAATTTGGGTTTCCAATCACTCCAAAAGAATGTGGTGATCGATGGTATCAAAAGCACCACTAAGATCTAGGAGCACGAGGACAGATGCAGAGCCTCGGTCTGATGCCATTAAAATGTCATTTACCACCTTCACAAGTGCAGTCTCAGTGCTATGATGGGGTCTAAAACCAGACAGAAGCGTTTCGTATACATTGTTTGTCTTTAGGAAGGCAGTGAGTTGCTGCGCCACAGCTTTTTCAAAAAATGTTGAGAGGAATGGAAGATTTGATATAGGCCGATAGTTTTTTATATTTTCTGGGTCAAGATTCTGCTTTTTCAAGAGAGGCCGTATTACTGCCACTTTTAGTGAGTTTGGTACACATCCGGTGGATAGAGAGATATTTATTATGTTCAACATAGGAGGGCCAAGCCCAGGAAGCAGCTCTTTCATTAGTTTAGTTGGAATAGGGTCCAGAATGCAGCTTGAAGTTTTAGAGGCCATGATTATTTTCATCATTGTGTCAAAAGATTTAGTACTAAAACACTTTACTGTCTCCCTTGACCCTAAGTCCTGGCAGAGTTGTGCAGACTCAGGACAACGGAGCTTTGGAGGAATACGCAGATTTAAAGAGGAGTCTGTAATTTGCTTTCTAATGATCATGATCTTTTCTTCAAAGAAGTTCATGAATTTATTACTGCTGAAGTGAAAGCCATCCTCTCTTGGGGAATGCTGCTTTTTAGTTAACTTTGCGACAGTATCAAAAATACATTTCGGATTGTTCTTATTGTTCTTATTTTCTTCAATTAAGTTGGAAAATAGGATGATCGAGCAGCAGTGAGGGCTCTTCGATACTGCACTTTTATCTTATAACACCATAAGAAATACTAAAATATAACACCATAAGAAATCACACTAAAATATAACACCAAAAGAAGTCATATTAAAATATAACACAGTAAGAAACACTAAAATATACCACCATAAGAAGTCATAGTTAAATAAAATACCATAAGAAGTCATTCTAAAATATAACACCATTAGAAGTCATACTAAAATATAACACAGTAAGAAACACTAAAATATAACACCATAAGAAGTCATACTTAAATAAAATACCATAAGAAGTCATTCTAAAATATAACACCATTAGAAGTCATACTAAAATATAACACTGTAAGAAATACTAAAATATAACACCGTAAGAAGTCATACTAAAATATAACACAGTAAGAAGTCATACTAAAATATAACACCGTAAGAAGTCATACTAAAATATAACACCGTAAGAAATACTAAAATATAACACCGTAAGAAATACTAAAATATAACACCGTAAGAAATACTAAAATATAACACCGTAAGAAGTCATACTAAAATATAACACAGTAAGAAACACTAAAATATAACACCATAAGAAATTCTAAAATATAACACCATAAGAAGTCATACTAAAATATAACACCAAAAGAAGTCATACTAAAATATAACACCATAAGAAATATTAAAATATAACACCATTAGAAGTCACACTAAAATATAACACCATTAGAAGTCACACTAAAATATAACACAGTAAGAAACACTAAAATATAACACCATAAGAAGTCATACTTAAATATAACACCGTAAGAAATACTAAAATATAACACTGTAAGAAATACTAAAATATAACACCAAAAGAAGTCATACTAAAATATAAGACCATAAGAAATTCTAAAATATAACACCGTAAGAAGTCATACTAAAATATAACACCATAAGAAGTCATACTAAAATATAACACCATAGGAAGTCATACTAAAATGTCAAAGGTAAATATGTCTACAGCTCGTGTTATGTCCTGGCAGTTTTAAGGTAGACTAAATGGAGTCGTGGGAAGCATTATTCATTTTTCACTGAATATGTAAGAAGGCACCACTGGATCAAAGTTGAGCGGTTCTGGCAGCTGCTATTTTATCAGGTGAGTCAGCAGATAATATATGTCTGCTGCTTCAGTGGTGAGCGCGCGTGCGTGCTTGCATGCGTGTGTGTGTGTGTGTGTGTGTGTGTGTGTGTGACTTGCCTTTGCGTGTGTGATACACGAAAGCATTTCCTGTGTCTTGTGGTGGGATCTGTCAAGAATGAGATGTGTCATGTTTTGTGTTGTCTACATCTTTTATCTTTCACTGTGTTTCAGCACTTCCTCCTGACTGAGACAATTGCCAGTAGATAATTCATTGACCATCCAAACATAGCTATGTGTGTGTGTGTAACCCAACATCTGCGTGTATGTGTGTGTTTACAGCCTACGCATGTGTGTGTGTGTGCATTCTCAGGCAATTGTGTAAGTTCCCTTCTAGTGACATGTCCTTGCCTGCCCTATTTGGATTCCCTGTGAGTGAGAACATAGTAGAAACACGACAGTCACCTGACTCCAAACACCAAACATGACAGTCACCTGACTCCAAACACCAAACAGGACAGTCACCTGACTCCAAACAGCAAACATGAGTCACCTTAATCCAAACACCAAACAGGACAGTCACCTGACTCCAAACACCAAACAGGACAGTCACCTTACTCCAAACACCAAATAGGACAGTCACCTTACTCCAAACACCAAACATGACAGTCACCTGACTCCAAACACCAAACATGACAGTCACCTGACTCCAAACACCAAACATGACAGTCACCTGATTCCAAACACCAAACTTGACAGTCACCTTACTCCAAACACCAAACAGGACAGTCACCTGACTCCAAACACCAAACATGAGAGTCACCTGACTCCAAACACCAAACATGACAGTCACCTTACTCCAAACACCAAACATGACAGTCACCTGACTCCAAACACCAAACATGACAGTCACCTTACTCCAAACACCAAACATGACAGTCACCTTACTCCAAACACCAAACATGACAGTCACCTGACTCCAAACACCAAACATGACAGTCACCTGACTCCAAACACCAAACATGACAGTCACCTGATTCCAAACACCAAACTTGACAGTCACCTTACTCCAAACACCAAACAGGACAGTCACCTGACTCCAAACACCAAACATGAGAGTCACCTGACTCCAAACACCAAACTTGACAGTCACCTTACTCCAAACACCAAACAGGACAGTCACCTGACTCCAAACACCAAACATGAGAGTCACCTGACTCCAAACACCAAACATGACAGTCACCTTACTCCAAACACCAAACATGACAGTCACCTTACTCCAAACACCAAACATGACAGTCACCGTACTCCAAACACCAAACATGACAGTCACCTTACTCCAAACACCAAACATGACAGTCACCTTACTCCAAACATGACAGTCACCTTACTCCAAACACCAAACATGACAGTCACCTTACTCCAAACACCAAACATGACAGTCACCTTACTCCAAACACCAAACATGACAGTCACCGTACTCCAAACACCAAACATGACAGTCACCTTACTCCAAACACCAAACATGACAGTCACCTTACTCCAAACACCAAACATGACAGTCACCGTACTCCAAACACCAAACATGACAGTCACCTTACTCCAAACACCAAACATGACAGTCACCTTACTCCAAACACCAAACATGACAGTCACCGTACTCCAAACACCAAACATGACAGTCACCTTACTCCAAACACCAAACATGACAGTCATCGTACTGCAAACACCAAACATGACAGTCACCTTACTCCAAACACCAAACATGACAGTCACCGTACTCCAAACACCAAACATGACAGTCACCTGACTCCAAACACCAAACATGACAGTCATCTGACCCCAGTCCAAACTGAAAAAGTTTGACGTGAAAATATCTGTCTCAAAGTTTTATACTCCATTTTTCTTTCACTAAAATAAACCCAACTCTTCACCATCTGCCATTTTCAGTCTCCATGTTTTCTCGGTCCCTAGAGAGTGTACTGTACCGAGTCCTCTCTCACCAGACGAGGGAAATGTCTGGACATGTTCTCTTCTTAAAACCTTTAGTTCACAGGTTCTCAGTTTTCTCGGATACACAGTAAGTATGTGATATCTGATTTGTGAGTTCAGTGCAGATTAAATGCTTAACTCTAAAAGCACCAACAGGGGTCAATTACGACTCCAAGGGGATCAAACGTTTCATAATTTTAAAACTCTTTATTATTTTCAAGCAACTAGTTACAGACAACCACCACACACACACACGCGCACATAATTGAATATGAATTTCTGTGTTTATATGAAGGAATTAAATATAATCTTTCTCTTGTAGGTGACCAGCATAACTGAACTGAACATTTTTATTTAATTAGGCAAGTCAGTTAAGAACAAATTCTTATTTACAATGAAAACCTACCAGGGAACCGTGTTCAGGAGCAGAATGACAGATTTCTACCTTGTCAGCTTGTGGATTCAACCCAGTAACCCTTTGGTTACTGGCCCAATGCTCTAACCTACTGGGCTACCTAGTGGACTCAATAGTACACTTTGTGATAAAAGCACCAAATTTGATACAGAGGTAGAAGTATGTGCCCTGACAAGATTTGTGTGGAGTGCTCCAGATTTGGCCACGGAGGTGGGGGGGCAGCCATATTTAGCTTTCAGTCAATGTCTCTATACAAAATCGAGAGTATCATCTTCCAGATTGAATTGGAAATGAATTGATAGCCCATAGCGTTCCAAAGTTAGAGCTGAAGGTCTGATGCCCGCCAGCGCCCATGTCGCATATATCGCTCATACCCGTGGCCATCTTATGTCGTATTGGTATGTCAGATTAGCTCAATCGCCAGTTTGAAGTTTGGAACCACTAAGACTCTTCCTAGACCTGGCTGCCCGGCCAAATTGAGCAATCGGGGGAGATGGGCCTTCGTCAGGGAGGCAACAAAAAGCCTGACGGTCACTCTGAGAGAGCTCAAGAGTTCCTCTGAGGAGATGGGAGAAAATTCCAGAAGGACAATCTTCTCTGCAGCACTCCACCAATCAGGCTTTTATGGTAGAGAGGCCAGACGGAAGCCACTCCTCAGTAAAGGCACATGACAGCCCGCTTGGAGTTTGCCAAAAGGAACCTAAAGGACTCTCAGACTGTGAGAAACAAGATTATCTGGTCTGATGAAACCTTTGGCCTGAATGCCAAGCATCAAGTCTGGAGGAATCCTGGCACCATCCCTACGATGAGGCATGATGGTGGCAGCATCATGCTGTGGGTATGATTTTCAGCGGCAGGGAGGCTAGTCATTATTGAGGGAAAGATGAAAAGAGTAAAGATCAGAGAGATCCTTGATGAAAACCTGCTCCAGAGTGCTCAGGACCTCAGACTGGGGTGCATATTTACCTTCCAACAGGACAACGACACAAAACACACAGCCAAGACGTTGCACGAGTGGCTTCTGGACAAGTCTCTGAATGTCCTTGAGTGGTCCAGTCAGAGCCTGGACTTGAACCCGATCAAACATCTCTGGAGAGACCTGAATATAGCTCTGACAGCAACTCTCCCCATCTAACCTGACAGAGTATGAGAGGATTTGCAGAGAAGAATGGGGGAAACTCCCCAAATACAGTTGTGCCAGTCTTGTAGCATCATACCCAAGAAGAATGGAAGCTGTATTCGCTGCCAAAGGTGCTTCAACAAAGTACTGAGTTAAAGGTCTGAATACTTTTAAATGTTTACATTTAAATGTGATATTTCAGTTGAATATTTGTTATATATTTGCAAACATTTCTAAAAACCTGTTTTTGCATTGTCATTATGGGGTATTATGTGTAGATTGATGAAGCCAGCGGGACACCTGTCGACAACTTCCGGTGAAATTGGAGGGCGAGCAATTCAAATAAATAATCATAAAAATTATAGATATTAGGTACATACAAGTGTCTTATATCGGTTAAAAGCTTAAATTCTTGTTCATCTAATGGCATTGTCCGATTTACAATAGGCTTTACAGCAAAATCATGCCATGCGATTGTTTGAGGACGGCGCCCCACATCAACATATTTTTCCACCGGCACAGGCTTCATAAAATCACAAATAGTGATTAAATATCCACTTACGTTTTGAAAATCTTCCTCTGATTTGCAATCCAAAGGGTCCCAGCTACAATATGTATGGTTGTTTTGTTAGATAAAATCCTT
Organism: Salmo trutta; assembly: GCF_901001165.1. Taxonomy (NCBI): domain Eukaryota; kingdom Metazoa; phylum Chordata; class Actinopteri; order Salmoniformes; family Salmonidae; genus Salmo; species Salmo trutta. The sequence goes on along the minus strand of NC_042973.1, from coordinate 4,919,143 downwards.
CTTTATATCCCAAAAAGTCTGTTTAGTTGGCGCAATCCACTCGTTCAACATGCAGAGAAAGGAATCCAAAAAACTACAGCTAAAATGTATTAAAACAAGTCAAAATACGTTTCTACTTAAACCTCAGGAACCCTAAAATGTAATTAAACTATAATATTTCATACGGAAAGAAGTATGTTCAATAGGAAAGCAAAATTAGCAGGTGCGTCCTCTTCGTCACGCCACAGACTGATATCCAAGTCAGAGTCCCTGTACTAAAACTCAAAATTCTTCCTCGTTTGAGAAGAAACAAGCCTGAAACCTTGAACAAAGACTGTTGACATCTAGTGGAAGCCGTAGGAATTGCAATCTGGGAGCTGGAATTGGATATGACCCTATACGTTCCATTGGAAGAGCATGGGCTCTCAAAAAAAGAAAATTCCGATAGTTTTTTCTTTGGATTTTCTCCTACCATATCTATTGTGTTATAGTCTCATACATTATATTAACATTTGTACAAACGTCAAAGTGTTTTCTATCCAATGGTACCAATTATATGCATATCCTGGCTTCTGGGCCTGAGTAACAGGCAGTTTACTTTGGGCACGTCAGTCAGGCGGAAATTCAGAAAAAATGACACTAGCCTGAAGTTAATCCATTTTAGAATAAGGGAGTAACAAAAATGTAGAAAAAGTGAAGTGGTCTGAATACTTTCTGCACTGTATGTTTATTGTGTTCCATAATGTATGTAATTTAGTCAGCCAACAAGTCAGCCTTGTGTCTCCTCACTGATGGAGTTGTGTGGTTATTTAACTATTAAACACAGTTTGTTGTGTTAACCACATGTATTTGTGAACTAAGTATAATTTACATTGTAATACAATGCGAACATGTAATCAAAACATAGCGGAGCTGGAACCATCAGGGGTACTTCAGCAAAAGCTCTCACGTGATCAAGCAAGGTAAACAAAATAGGGTTTGTTTGATTTCAGTTGCCTCTCTTTGGGATTAAGTGAAGCTTCTGGATATTTCAGAACTGACGATAGCTGTCACAGACAGCAGACCACTACAGCTGTCACAGACAGCATAAGTATTTACAAAAGTATTCTGGCCATTTTCTCAGTTATTTTGTTGAAGTCTTCTTGGGTATGACGCTACAAGGTCTGTCAGGTTGGATGGGGCGCTGCACAGCTATTTTCAGGTCTCTCCAGATATGTTAAATCGGGTTCAATTCTGGGCTCTGGCTCAGCCACTCAAGGACATTCAGAGACTTGTCCCGAAGGCACTCCTGCATTGTCTTGGCTGTGTGCTTAGTGTCGGTGTCCTGTTTGAAGGTGAACCTTTGCCCCAGTCTGAGGTCCTGAGTGCTGTGGAGCAGGTTTTCATCAAGGATCGCCCTGTACTTTGCTCCGTTCATCTTTCCCTCGATCCTGACTAGTCTCCCAGTCCCTGCCGCTGAAAAACATCCCCACAGAATGATGCTGCCACCACCATGCTTCACCGTAGGGATAGTGCCATGTTTCCTCCAGACGTGACGTTCGTTCTATCTTGCTTTCATTAGACCAGAGAATCTTGTTTCTCATGGTCAGAGTATTTTAGTTTCCTTTTGGCAAACTCCAAGTGGGCTGTCATGTGCCTTTTACTGAGGAGTGGCTTCTGTCTGGCCACTCTACCATAAAGGCCTGATTGGAGTGCTGCAGAGATGATTGTCCTCCTAGAATGTTCTCCTATCTCCACGGAGGAACTCTGGAGCTTTGTCAAAGTGACCATTTGGTTCGTGGTCACCTCCCTGACCAAGGTCCTTCTCCCTCGATTGCTCTGTTTGGCCAGGCAGCCAGCCATAAGAAGAGTCTTTGTCATTCTAAACGTCTTCTATTTAAGAATGGTGGAGGCCATTGTGTTCTTCGGGACCTTCAATGCTGCATAAATGCTTGGGTACCCTTCATCAGATCTGTGCCTCGACACAATCTTGTCTCAGAGCTCTACGAACAATTCCTTCGACCTCATGGCTTGGTTTTTTCTCTGACATGTGTTGTCAACTGTGGGACCTTATATAGACAGGTGTGTGCCTTTCCAAATCATGTCCAATCAATTGAATTTACCTCAGGTGGACTCTAATCAAGTTGTAGAAACATCTCAAGGATGATCAGCTGAAACAGGATGCAACTGAACTCAATTCCAAGTCTCATAGCAAAGGGACTGAATACTTATGTAAATAAGATATTTCTGTATATATTTTTAATACATTTGCATTCATTTCTAAAAACCTGTTTTCACTTTGTCATTATGGGGTATTTTGTGTAGATTGATGAGTAAAAACAAATCTTAAATCAATTTTAGAATAAGGCTGTAATGTAACAAAACGTGGAAAAAGTCTAGGAGTCTCTAAACTTTCCTAGTGCACTGTAGCTGTCTCCAGCACTAGACTACATACATTTCAAACACCCCAAATAACTTGGGCCAGTCACAGTCTGTGATGTTCTGCCACAGACAAAGCAAAGAGTCACTGTTTGCTCAGGAAGTATGACAGATCCGACAGAACAGAGACACGAAAAGAAAACAAACACAAAACTCTTGATCGAGCCCGAGCCATAACAGTATTTTCTGTTTACACTGAATTACTCCTGAAGCTACTGCCACTTTTGACAGTCTGAGCAGTCAGTAGGCTACAGCATTAGCGCTTTTAGATTTTTAAACGCTGTCATTTTCCATCAGCGGACACCAGTGGCGGTCGGTGCCGTTTAAGGTGAAAGAGGACAATGATTTTTTTTTATGAGCATGGCCTTATTTCTATTACAGCATATTGAATGACTGTCATTCATATTACATTCACCCAGTTCAATGTAACATTGATAGGTTTAAGTTACTAGATGATACTATAACCTAGTCCATGAATGAAAGTTTACAACATAGGTGCACACAGGTTGAGAGAAAGATTTGAGGTGACAGACTTGAACACTCTTGCCTGCATCTTGCTGATCTAGGGTGTAATTATTAGTCATCAAATCAAATCAAATGCATTTATATAGCCCTTATTACATCAGCTGATATCTCAAAGTACTGTACAAAAACCCAGCCTAAAACCCCAAACAGCAAGCAATGCAGGTGTAGAAGCACGGTGGCTAGGAAAAACTCCCTAGAAAGGCCAAAACCTAGGAAGAAACCTAGAGAGGAACCAGGCTATGAGGAGTGGCCAGTCCTCTTCTGGCTGTGCCGGGTGGAGATTATAACAGCACATGGCCAAGATGTTCAAATGTTCATAAATGACCAGCATGGTCAAATAATAATAATCATAGTAGTTGTCGAGGGTGCAACAAGTCAGTAACACAAGAGTAAGTGTCAGTTGGCTTTTTCATAGCCGATCTTTGAGAGTATCTCTACCGCTCCTGCTGTCTCTAGAGAGTTGAAAACAGCAGGTCTGGGACAGGTAGCACGTTCGGTGAACAGGTCAGGGTTCCATAGCCGCAGGCAGAACAGTTGGAACTGGAGCAGCAGCACGGCCAGGTGGACTGGGGACAGCAAGGAGTCATCAACCCAAGTAGTCCTGAGGCATGGTCCTAGGGCTCAGGTCCTCCGAGAGAGAGAAAGAAAGAAAGAAAGAGAGAATTAGAGAGAGCATATTTAAATTCACACAGGACACCGGAAAACACAAGAGAAACTGAGACTGACCCTAGCCCCCCGACACATAAACTACTGCAGCATAAGTACTGGACGCTGAGACAGGAGGGGTCAGGAGACAATGTGGCCCCATCCGATGAAACCCCCGGACAGGGCCAAACCGGTAGGATATAACACCACCCACTTTGCTAAAGCACAGCCCCCACACCAAAGCACAGCCCCCACACCACCCCCCAACAGTGGTGTGGGGGCTGTGCTTTGGTGTGGGGGCTGTGCTTTAGCAAAGTGGGTGGTGTTATATCCTACCTGTTTGGCCCTGTCCGGGGGTATGTTTATCCCCGTTTTGTGCTGCCTGCTTCTGTGTTAAGAAATGTTTCAACAGAAATGAATACACCCCTGATCACACACCAACAGTTCACTTTTATAGCCACATGGAAGAGTTCCAGTGTTGGATGGTCATAGCCAATTAGCTAATATAGCATCCCTCTGTTTGAGCTAGGTGTTTGAGTAGGCTAAACTATTTAGCTGCATTTGCTAGCTAAGTAAGTGAAAGAAAAGATCAAATATAACTATCTCTCTCTCTCTCTCTCTTGCTCCTCCTTAATTTTTAAATAAATTAATCTGTTCAAAGCTGTTCAACTATTGTTTCTCTCTTTGAGTCAACTACTCACCACATTTTATGATTTGCAGTGCGAGCTAGGTCATGCTTTCAGTACTAGATTCATTCTCTGATCGTTTGATTGGGTGGACAATATGTCAGTTCATGCTGCAAGAGCTCTGATAGTTTAGAGGATGTCGTCCGGAAGTCATCATAATTACAGTTTAAGTCTATGGAAGGGGTGAGACCCATGAGACTCCTATTGAAGTCAATGTATCCAGCGGAGGACGGAAGCTAGCTGTCCTCCGTCTACACCATGGTGCTACCCTACAGAGTGCTGTTGAGGCTACTGTAGACCTTCATTGCAAAACAGTGTGTTTTAATCAATTATTTGGTGACGTGAATATATTTAGTATAGTTTTATCTAATAAGGATAACTTTTTAAATGTTTCACTATTTTTATTTTGAATGACATTTTCTGAGGAGGACAGTCCTCCCCTTCCTCCTGCTACACTGGTGGACACCTACATATTTATATTCTGCCTTGCTGGATAATACGTCCCTGTGTCAATGCTTGATAATTGGCAGGATGGTGGAGGATGACAAAATGTGAAGTTTCATTACAATAATAATCAAGTAGCCTGTTAATGGAGTTGCTTCATTATCACATTAGCCAGAAGCTGTCGTGTTGTGAAAAAATCTAATCTTTACAGTCATTACAGGGTATTTTTATACGTTCTGTACCAGCTACGGGAGAGAGAATTATCATCGGCGGCTCCCTCCGTTTTCTCTGAAACACTGCCATCATGTTTTCCTATTTCTCCACAATCTTTCTCCACTTGTGAAATTAATGCAATTTTGATTTGCATCACCCTCTTGCCTTGTTAACTCTCAGGCCTGTGTTTTATTGAGCAGAATGAATGAATGTGGCATTGTTTGACTGCGGGACATTGTAGAGAAAAACAACATTAAGATGTTTTGTTTTGTACTGCGATGGAGTCCAGCTCTTTTCTTGTGGTTGTATTTTATTTTCTCTAAAGTGGACATTTGGAACTGTAACCTGTCAGATTATCCACGTTTATAAAGCGTTACTGATTCATAAACCTTGGAGAAGTACTAAAAGAAGGATAGCAGTTGTAGACTCTAAAATAAATGTATTCTACGCCAAAGCATTGTCAAAGTACCTTATGCATCATTCAGCAGTGAATCGATGCAAAGACTTCTGAGAATTCATTTTTCTCAAAGCCATTGAGTCCGTTGATCACTCCACTCCTCATTGCTGCATAAGTTTCTCCTTACAACCGGACAATCTGTATTCTCAATGCAAAAATGTCGAGAGAAAATAGAACAAAGGTATTACTCCCACCAGTTGACATTATATCAATTCCACTCCAGTGTTCCTGTCTTCAGTTGAAGGAAATGTTCAAGACGGGGTATTGCCGTCATTGTAAATAAGAATTTGTTCTTAACTGACTTGCCAATTTAAATAAAGGTTAAATAAATTAAAAAATGTAAACATTAAAATAGAACGTGAATGATACAGACCAGGATGTGAATCATATTATCAAATCAGACATACGGTTGAGTTTTTGAAGTCCTGTTAAGTCAGTTAGCCCTACGTCTCCAAAACGTTGACAATGATTTACATGAACTCATTTTCATAATGTATAACGTTTCTTTTCTATAAACCAGAGCATACAGCAAATCCCCATGGATATAACACCTACACAGTGGTTCCCTCCTACAGTCAAACATATCAACAAGAGACGATACATATAACATACTGTACCAAACTCACTTCAACAATGTACAAAGATACACTTCAACAACTCATCGTAGGCCTCATGTAATCCTGTGTAAATTCTTAACAACATAAAAAGCACATCTGCATTTCACAATAAACGTCCCTTCCTTAATCGGAGCCAATGAACTACACAGTAAGTGAAAGCAAAGTGGGGAAACTTGTTGAATAATCATTAAGTTGCCGATTGGATGCAATCAGACGTTTTAACTGCATGCGCTCATCCTCGGGAGGACCGTTAAGGAGCGCTTGTTTAATTAAACAAGGAGAGCCATCTCGAGTGTGACAGGCTAACAAAAAAACAGGCGGGCCGAGCTTCTGTCCAATCCCAGCGAAACAGCGCATCAGTGAGCGTAGCACTAATCGTTTCAGTAGCACGGCTAACGGGACCTCGCTAAAACTACTCATAATGTCCTCTGTGGATACAGGGGCAACCTTGATCCACAGTGGATCTTTTCATTGGTGTTTCTGCATGTAGAATGTTTACATTTTAGTCATTTAGCAGACACTCTTATCCAGAGCGACTTACAGTAGTGAATGCATACATTTCATACATTTTTTTAAATATTTTTTTGTACTGGCCCACCCACGGGAATCGAACCCACAACCCTGGCATTGCACACACCATGCTGGCATTGCAAACACCATGCTCTACCAACTGAGCCACAGAGAAGCTCCTATGAGGCTACTGCATTCTGGAAAGCATCTGATACGTTATGATTTTTTTTATAATGTACGTACATAAGAACATAACGGTCATAGAACATCACGGTCATGGGACCCAAACTCTACGGTCGTTACAGGTTATCCTTTTACATTCTGTACCTTTCCTCTAAGGTCAGTACAGGGTATTTTTATACATTCTGTACTAGCTGCAGAGAGAAGTATCATCGGCGGCTCCCTCCTTTTGCTCTGAAACACTGCCGTCATGTTTTCTATTTCCCCAAGCTTTCTCCACTTATGAAATTAATGCAATTTTGATTTGCATCACCCTCTTGCCTTGTTAACTCTCAGGGCTGTGTTTTATTGAGAAGAATAAATGGGGCATTGTTTGACTGCAGGACATTTCTAAATATTTTCTGTACATAGTATGGTTACTTACTTACTTTATTGTGTATTTCATATTTCTTACTCTTATTCATCGTGTGCTTTTTTTTCAGTAATACATTGTAATTGGTTATTGAGTTGTTAGGTTTTGAGGTTGCAAGAGAGGCGTTTCACTGTACTTGTGCTTGTGACATTAAAACTTGAAAATTGAACTAACCCACATAAACCTCAAATGATGGTCAAAATGAACAGAATTAGAGCACACTATCCTCTATCCTGTACACTAGCTCTGTACACTAGCTCTAAGTCTATCCTGTACACTAGCTATGTACACTAGCTCTGTACACTAGCTATGTACACTAGGTCTGTACACTAGCTCTGTACACTAGCTCTGAGTCTATCCTGTACACTAGCTATGTACACTAGCTCTGTACACTAGCTCTGTACACTAGCTCTGAGTCTATCCTGTACACTAGCTCTGTACACTAGCTCTGTACACTAGCTCTGTACACTAGCTCTGAGTCTATCCTTTACACTAGCTCTGTACACTAGCTCTGTACACTAGCTCTGTGCACTAGCTCTGAGTCTATCCTGTACACTAGGTCTGTACACTAGTTCTGATGCTATCCTGTACACTAGCTCTGTACACTAGCTCTGTACACTAGCTCTGAGTCTATCCTGTACACTAGCTCTGTACACTAGCTCTGTACACTAGCTCTGAGTCAATTCTGTACACTAGCTCTGTACACTAGCTCTGTTCACTAGCTCTGAGTCTATCCTGTACACTAGCTCTGTACACTAGCTCTGTACACTAGCTCTGAGTCAATTCTGTACACTAGCTCTGTACACTAGCTCTGAGTCTATCCTATACCCTAGCTCTGTACACTAGCTCTGAGCTCTAAACCAAACCAGCAGTGTTTCCTCCCCCTCCATTTTTCAACACATTCAACCATGACTCTTTCTGCGCCTGATTGTGGTTGCTTTTCTCACCTTATCGGCATGCCTTAATGGCCTGTAACATGTCAAAGGGAACCATATCTTCACCCACTCCTTCTGACAGACTGTCTCCCAACTCCCTGGCTTTCACTCTGCCTGACCCACTGGGCGGGAGAACCTTCTGACAATCTCACAGGCGGAAATGATTAGGTCTAGCCTAGATGTATAATTCTGGGATCCTCCCCTTCCCTATATCCCTTTGCTGAGTGCTTTAAAACACTGGCTCAGAGTCTAGGCCCTCTGATATCCCTCCGTGGCTCCCTGCCGACATAGGGATGCCTTTGTGAGATAGGAATGGAGGCAGCACATGTAACCCAGACATGATGCCCCACTTAGTCCTGAGCTTAACTGCATCAAGAGGCTGATTGTGGCTTATAGAATAGGAGAATTCAGTGTAATAGTGGTATCCAAGTTCTCCTGTGTTTGCGCTTAGTGATATTTAATTAATTTATACCTACATTTACTGAACATATGCATTGTATCTAACCTTCTCCCCAGGCAAATATTGTATTACGGCCCCGTACATACAACCTCTTTTAGGCCCTTTGGGAGGATTACTTATAAAAACACTTTCAGTTATTTTATCTGTGAATTACAAGATTACATGACCTGTGGTCTTCTGGAAGAGGCAAAGCAGTAGCCACGCCTGGTAGATTTAACCAATAAGGCCCGAGGAGGTGTGGTCAGCCAATCAGCATTCAGGGCGTGAACCACCGTGTTTAGAATTCACTTTAGCCTGTTGGGAGCCTTGTCCATTATGTCATTGTTTGAAATCACCACCCTCATTGTATTGCCATTGTTGAGGGTATTAGATGTGCATGCAGTGGACTCAAATCGGTCTTTTGACGAGTTCTCCATTTTGCATTGATTAAACACAAGGTCTGTATATCCAGATGCTTCATTGTAGAGCAAAAGAACACAAGGCCACGCAAGACTATAAGATTAACCTATAGCTTCAAGGCTTTCTGGATCAGTAGCATTCCATGAGGGAGAAGAGTTCAATGATGTCATACTGGACCCTATTTCATAGGTCGATAAACATAACAATTAGACACGCTCAATAAAATTGACAGTAAGAAAAACCATACTAGCATTTATGGGGAACACTTGCGGTGAAAATATTGTGAACCCCCAGGTATAAACAATCATTGCTACCATTGCTTTCACAGTGGGTTGACTTAGAGCCTGAACTCTGCACAAACTGACTTAAAAAAAGACTGACGTGTTGCTGTGTTTTGTGATTCCAGCTGTGCCCAAAGAGTGCAGTAAGATAAACGCCGGAGTACAAGTGTTTTATTCACAGGGAGCCCAAGAGCCAGTCTTTGTCCAAAAATGCACACACACATTCTCGTCTGCCTGTGTAAGACCCTGTGACAGAACAAACCTTGTCGGGGAAAACTACCTTTCTGAGCAGGGAAAGTACGCACTGCCCCCCCAAGCTTTAGGGCTATTATTTTAATGAGCTCAAATGTTTTCCCAAACACTAAGGTTGCACTGGAATAACCAAGCTCTGGTTCTGTTGACTGAGACCACAAAAATGGATTTCAAGGGGCTCAGAATACATGTCTAAACTGTATACTGGCAACCGCCGTCAGAGTAAATGAGATTAGCACCAGTGTTGTTCTGTAATGGCAGTCTTCTACAGCGGACGTGTTATGACTTGTAGCGTTGAATGGCGGTAACCCGGTTACAGAGATTTACCTGGATTTACCTCCCAAAACAACTCCCCTTTTCCCGGAGTAAATAACTGTGAGAAACCAGTAAATTATAATAAATAAATGTATATGAACAGCATGGCGTGAAATGGAACTGTTAAATTATCTGCCATCTCTGCGGCCTCTGCATGCTGAATCAACGCTCAGGGTGGGGACACACAGCTCATCTCAGGGTGGGGACACACAGCCCATCTCAGGTTGGGGACACACAGCTCATATCAGGTTGGGGACACACAGCCCATCTCAGGTTGGGGACACACAGCCCATCTCAGGGTGGGGACACACAGCCCATCTCAGGTTGGGGACACACAGCCCATCTCAGGTTGGGGACACACAGCCCATCTCAGGTTGGGGACACACAGCCCATCTCAGGTTGGGGACACACAGCCCATCTCAGGTTGGGGACACACAGCCCATCTCAGGTTGGGGACACACAGCCCATCTCAGGTTGGGGACACACAGCCCATCTCAGGGTGGGGACACACAGCCCATCTCAGGTTGGGGACACACAGCCCATCTCAGGGTGGGACACACGGCCCATCTCAGGGTGGGGACAGACGGCCCATCTCAGGGTGGGGACAAACGGCCCATCGCAGGGTGAGGACAGACGGCCCATCTCAGGGTGGGGACACACAGCCCATCTCAAGGTGGGGACAGACGGCCCATCTCAAGGTGGGGACAGACGGCCCATCTCAGGGTGGGGACAGACGGCCCATCTCAGGGTGGGGAGACACGGCCCATCTCAGGGTGAGGACAGACGGCCCATCTCAGGGTGGGGACACACAGCCCATCTCAAGGTGGGGACACACAGCCCATCTCAGGGTGGGGACAAACAGCCTATCTCAGGGTGGGGACAGACGGCCCATCTCAGGGTGGGGACACACAGCCCATCTCAGGGTGGGGACACACAGCCCATCTCAAGGTGGGGACACACAGCCCATCTCAGGGTGGGGACAAACAGCCCATCTCAGGGTGGGGACAGATGGCCCATCTCAGGGTGGGGACACACGGCTCATCTCAGGGTGAGGACAGACGGCCCATCTCAGGGTGGGGACACAAAGCCCATTTCAGGGTGGAGACACACAGCCCATCTCAGGGTGGGGACAGACGGCCCATCTCAGGGCGGGAAAAAGCCACCCCCAGATACTCCATAACCCTAACCCTTTAAAAAAACATAATTTATATCCCTGTTTGTACATTTGACATCATCCTAACCAACTGGCACTTCCTTTCATTATAAAGGGCTAAGTGATTGACAGTGCATGGTAAAGCCACCGGCCGCAACAGGGTTCGGGGAGGGGGGCTCTTTTACGCCTTTAAACTAACTGCTTTTCCCTGCCAAGGAAGGTGGCCCTCTCTTGTGAGAGCTTGGCAGCAAGGTGGGTGGATGGTGGGGGGATATATTTTAGGGGCTCATTTACAGAACACTGACCTCTGTGGAGTTTTACGCCTCCCAGTTGAGAAGTAAATCTTGGAGGTGTCTTTCACCATGCTAATTTATGTGTCCCTGCTGGCAGCTTAAGCCCTTCTCCCTTTTGAATGTGTAACAACGCACCAGCTGGAGTCTCTTCCCTCTTGTGAATGGAACGGCGTCGTAGCAGCTGAAAAAGTGTTACACTTAAAACGCGTCCTCTTTTTTTTCTGACAGCTCCAGGCAGTCATGCAGCTGAGCGGTTCAGCGCTTTCATATGCATTGTTAAGATACACCTGTATGTGTCTTTTTCATAGACAGTGACTTCAATGCGGTTTAGAACACACACTTATCATCCTAGTGCTGAAATACAGCCTCCAACTCCCACAGTCCTACATCTACCTTCTATTCTATAATATTATCATCATATTCCTCTTTCCTCATACAGTGAAAAACTGGTTTTGTACGTTTGCAGTCATTCAATTCACCTTGATCTCTTGTTATGTTATTAATGGAAATATGCCCATAATGAGTCTCCTATTTCAGGGCATGGGAAGAGGTTCGACTCTGTGTAGCAGCAGATGTTAGCCTGACTGCCTCCTTTCTTTGCAAGTGCAAGATAGGGATCTCGTTCACTGCGTCTCCCGGATTAAGTGTTAGAGCCCGGAACAATTTCCTTGTTGTGCTTGGCGGCAGCCTTATTGGAATGCTCGCTGCTGGCCTATTTAAATACCACTGAGCCCTATTATTCATATAAAGCACAAATAATGGAGTGGCAGGTACAGCTATGCTAACATCTCTCGATTCCTCCCCGGGCAGTTTGCTTGTTAAATACATAGAAACCTAGAGAAGTAAACAAGCACACAAAACCTGCTTCACTTAGCTGTAACAGTTACCTGGTTTATAGCCATTCTGTGGATTATATCCAGGTTAGCTGGTTTATAGCCATTCTGTGGATTATATCCAGGTTAGCTGGGTTATAGCCATTCTGTGGATTATATCCAGGTTACCTGGTTTATAGCCATTCTGTGGATTATATCCAGGTTAGCTGGTTTATAGCCATTCTGTGGATTATATCCAGGTTAGATGGGTTATAGCCATTCTGTGGATTATATCCAGGTTACCTGGTTTATAGCCATTCTGTGGATTATATCCAGGTTAGCTGGTTTATAGCCATTCTGTGGATTATATCCAGGTTAGCTGGTTTATAGCCATTCTGTGGATTATATCCAGGTTAGCTGGGTTATAGCCATTCTGTGGGTTATATCAAGGTTAGCTAGGTTATATTCAGGTTAGCTAGATGAAATCCAGTTAAACTGGGTTATATCCATTCTGTGGATTATACCCAGGTTAGCTGGGTTACATTTTTACATTTACATTTTTTAGTCATTTAGCAGACACTCTTATCCAGAGCGACTTACAGTAGTGAATGCATACATTTCATGCATTTTTTTTCTGTGCTGGCCCCCCGTGGGAATCAAACCCACAACCCTGGCGTTGCAAACACCATACTCTACCAACTGAGCCATTCTGTGGATTATATCCAAGTTAGCTGGGTTATATCCATTCTGTGGGTTATATCAAGGTTAGCTAGGTAATATTCAGGTTAGCTAGATGAAATCCAGTTAAACTGGGTTAAATCCATTCTGTGGGTTATATCCAGAGCTGAAGTAACTGTGCAAGTGAAGGCAGGACCAGGGAGAGTATAGATGAAGGCAGGGCCAGGGAGAGTATAGATGAAGCCAAGACCAGGGAGAGAATAGATGAAGACAGGTTCAGGGAGAGTATAGATGAAGCCAAGACCAGGGAGAGAATAGATGAAGGCAGGGCCAGGGAGAGTATAGATGAAGGCAGGGCCAGGGAGAGTATAGATGAAGGCAGGGCCAGGGAGAGTATAGATAAAGGCAGGACCAGGGAGAGTATAGATGAAGGCAGGACCAGGGAGAGAATAGATGAAGGCAGGGCCAGGGAGAGTATAGATGAAGCCAAGACCAGGGAGAGAATAGATGAAGGCAGGGCCAGGGAGAGTATAGATGAAGGCAGGGCCATGGAGAGTATGGATGAAGGCAGGGCCAGGGAGAGTATAGATGAAGGCAGGGCCAGGGAGAGTATAGATGAAGGCAGGTCCAGGGAGAGAATAGATGAAGGCAGGGCCAGGGAGAGAATAGATGAAGGCAGGGCCAGGGAGAGTATGGCTGAAGGCAGGGCCAGGGAGAGTATAGATGAAGGCAGGGCCAGGGAGAGTATAGATGAAGGCAGGGCCAGGGAGAGTATAGATGAAGGCAGGTCCAGGGAGAGTATAGATGAAGGCAGGACCAGGGAGAGTATAGATGAAGGCAGGGCCAGGGAGAGAATAGATGAAGGCAGGGCCAGGGAGAGTATAGATGAAGGCAGGGCCAGGGAGAGTATGGATGAAGGCAGGGTGTAACGACTGTCGTCTAAAGGGGACCAAGACGCGACATGTGACGTGCTCATATTTACTTTTATTTAACTTAAAATCAAACAAACAACAAAACAACCGTAAACAGTCCCGTCAGGTGCAACATACACAAAACAGGAAACAACCACCCACAAAACACAGGAAAAAACACCCCTACTAAATAGGACCCTCAATTAGAGGCAACGAGGAACAGCTGCCTCCAATTGAAGGTCAACCCAAGAAACTTAAACATAGAAATAGACACACTAGAACAAACATTGAAATATACTAACATAGAACATAAACCAAAAACCCCGAAACACATAAAACAAACACCCCCTGCCACGCCCTGACCAAACTTCAATAACAAATAACCCCCTTATAGATGAATGCAGGACCAGGGAGAGTATAGATGAAGGCAGGGCCTGGGAGACTATAGTTAAAGGCTGGACCAGGGAGAGTATAGATGAATGACTCATTGTTCTGCTAAAAGGAGAAAACACTTTCACGTTATGGAATATGAGGATGAGTTGTTTACAAGTGTATGACCGTATTTATTTACAAATGGAGCATGCTGGCTATATCATTTTGAATTAATGGGCTGACGATTTTGTCATTTCTGAGGAATCATAGCATCCTTGTGGATAAACTCAATAACCTGTTTTATTGTTTTGTTTGTAATGAGGGTCATAGATCCACTCCAAAACACTAGAGTAGGATGCCAGCCATTTTGACAGGAGTGACACACAGGGACATGTTTGGAATGTTTGAAATTCTGATTGATTGAGGATGTGCCACAGTTAGTGTATGACTTCACTTTTAAGTCACGAAAGTGATATTAATTTGCTTCACTCCAGGCTTCTTCCCAAAAATTATTTAGCGTTCGTCTTTCTGTGTTTCATACATTTTCTTCACTTTGCAAGACGCTGAATTTATCTCACCTGAGAAAGCATCTGAGTGAACAAAACAGCTCCCCTCTGTATGTATAAGCCGTCTATCTGATGCTGTCTGGTCAGAAAGATGATGACATTGTTGCCACCCGTAGCATTGAATGCAAGGGAAGCCAGCGAGCAGTTGGCCTCCCTTGATAAAACATTTATAAAATAATCACCAATCAGCGTTGAGCTAAATTGAGTGAGCTCAGCTGTGAATGGTCCTGGCACACCAACAAAAAAAGTGTCAAGGGAAGCCAGTTTGGATTTGACTTCAAACCAATCACATCACAAGCCAAACTTCATTATTGACAGAAAAAAGTTTAATTTTTGCATCTCATTGTGTTGTTGTCCTCCGGTGGCTAGCTAGCTAGCGAAAATTGTCCCTTTCCTAAATTAGCCATGGATAGAGATAGGGATTTGGACTTGTGGTTTTACCTAATTCTCCACACTGGCCAATGATTATAACGGCGATTCTGATCCAACCATTAATTCATACATTGTTGTGCCCCTGGCCTGAGAGGATGAATGTTCAATATGTAGCTAGATGTAGAAGGTTAATGTTAACTAGCTAACGTTGCCCACTCAGGCACCTTTCTAAACCTGTTACGTTAGGTTAAAGGTGAACCAATCACCAACTGAGGGGTACTCATCAAAATCAATGAATATGACACCCTCCCTGTGTTGGGAAAATTTATACCACGGTGGTAAGCTTAATCAGCCTTCGCAGTAATGCTCAGTTCTATAATATATCATGCAGGTGTTTCAGAATGACAGGAACAATCTAAAATGTATCTTTTATTCTTGCAAGCACCTTGACTGACTGTGCCCGCGGGACCATCCAAATGTAGCTCTCTCTGTGTGTGTGTGTGTGTGTGTGTGTGTGTGTGTGTGTGTGTGTGTGTGTGTGTGTGTGTGTGTGTGTGTGTTCGTGCGTGGGTGCGTGTGTGTGTTGCCGACGAGAAAGATGTGTCAGCTTTGTAGAAAGTTTTTGTCATAATAAAAATGTATCCCTTTAAATCTCATTTAATTATATCTTGCCAAAATGACACAGAGTATCAGCTGAGTTAAAGGTTTGACTCAGAGTATCAGCTGAGTTAAAGGTTTGACTCAGAGTATCAGCTGAGTTAGAGGTTTGACTCAGAGTATCAGCTGAGTTAAAGGTTTGACTCAGACTATCAGCTGAGTTAAAGGTTTGACTCAGAGTATCTGCTGAGTTAAAGGTATGACTCAGAGTATCAGCTGAGTTAGAGGTTTGACTCAAGAGTATCAGCTGAGTTAGAGGTTTGACTCAGAGTATCAGCTGAGTTAAAGGTTTGACTCAGAGTACCAGCTGAGTTAAAGGCATGACTCAGAGTATCAGCTGAGTTAGAGGTTTGACTCAGAGTATCAGCTGAGTTAGAGGTTTGAATCCACATTTTGTCTCAGAATTTTACGGTAGAGGCGTGTCTTGGATGATTTGTATTGTACATTTTGTCATGTTATTTGTGTCTTGGGATGTTGCGCAGTGTAATTGTGTTTGTGACTTTAGTCGAATGTACGTTTGTAGAGTCGTGTCGGAGCAATGACATTTAGTTTTGTCACTTACAATGGTTGCGCGGACAGTCAAAAATACTGTGGGTTATTGGCAGACACCCCTGTTGTCGTTATGTATCATCCCGGGGTGATGATTAAATAATACCAGGCTTCAGCTCTTTGGGACAGACCAGCTCTTGACAGGTCTGTCCCAAAAGACCAGCAGCGCGGGGGTGTTTCGCTTTGTGTCCCTGCCAAAACATACAGGTAACCACACAAGCACACTGCCACACGCACATACACACACGCACGCACAAAATGAAACATACACACGCACGGACACACACACACACCAACAATGTCAGACACGGTGTCCATCTTGACAGGAGCAACTACAGTCCAATTAAAAAACAAAGTAAAAGTCATGCTGCATCAAAATGGAAGGATAAGTATTAGAACCAGGGAACAAGTACAGACCCACAGGAAAGTGTTTGACAGGTCTTCAAGTTGCCAGTGTGCTGTCTCAACATGTACTGGTGCACTGACTCATCACACACGCTCACACATACATATGCACATAAACACACGTACACACTCTCTCTCTCTCTCTCTCTCTCTCTCTCTCTCTCTCTCTCTCTCTCTCTCTCTCTCTCTCTCTCTCTCTCTCTCTCTCTCTCTCTCTCTCTCTCTCTCAGTTTAGGATCCACTTGTGCTCCAGGCTTTGGAGGGTTGCAGTATGCTGACAGAGGTTTTAGCAAAAGATAAAGTGGCACTCTAGTCTTCTCACCTCATTTAACAGCTGAATCCCTTAACAAAAGGCACATCTCAATAGGTGGTCCAGGTATGTCATGACAGGACAAGTGAGCCTCTGTTGCTCTCATTTGCTCCTCAAGCAAGGTGGGAGGCCGATGACATCACGGATTCCCATCAGACAAACTCCTTTAATGTTTACAGTTGTGTAAAAAAAAAAAAAAAAACTATTTTGCTCAAAACATATTTTTGTACCGTTTAGTGTGTGTACTTTACTAAGTTTATACTTGGGATATTGCTTTTCAACAGGAAAAGTTAAACAATTACTGGAGGACGTCTTTAACCCAATGAATCCCACCGTAACTCCGGCGCGTTTTGGACGTCAAAACGCTTGTTAACATTGTGTGTTTGAGCTACAGATTTGTGGGTTGTACCATTGGATTGGTCTATTTCCTCTGCATCTACCATTAGGCTGTGTGATTCATGGGGGCGGAGCTAGAGCGGTGTTTGTGAGACAAGGGGGGACCCGGGACCGGGTATTTTTTTACTGAAACGTCTGTAGAGTCCGAATGGTTTGAAAGTAACAAACGATTAAAAACTATCTATGAAGGGAAAGGGGTTCTTCAACATAGAAGATCATATGAAATCCCAGGAAATAGTGTTTGTAATACTCTAATGAGCTCACGGTTTTTGTCACAAACTACAAACTCTGCACAATTGCCCCTTACTAGTTGGAAATTAATTTCCCAGTGAGAGAAAATAAATCTGTACTTACAGCATTTATAAAAAATACACTTCTATCAGATTATTGCTTTAATTAACGGACCTTATTTTTTTATTGACAAATAAAACTCGTCATTGCAACTATTTATGTAAAATTGTTTTGTGTTTTACTTGTAGCCCTGGTTGTCCTGAAAAGAACATGGTAAAACAGTTCATGATGAGGCTAAATATGAGGACTGGTCAGGCAGATACATGGTAAAACAGTTCATAATGAGGATAAATATGAGGACTGGTCAGGCAGATACATGGTAAAACAGTTCATAATGAGGATAAATATGAGGACTGGTCAGGCAGATACATGGTAAAACAGTTCATAATGAGGCTAAATATGAGGACTGGTCAGGCAGATACATGGTAAAACAGTTCATAATGAGGATAAATATGAGGACTGGTCAGGCAGATGCATGGTAAAACAGTTCATAATGAGGCTAAATATGAGGACTGGTCAGGCAGATACATGGTAAAACAGTTCATAATGAGGCTAAATATGAGGAATGGTCAGGCAGATACATGGTAAAACAGTTCATAATGAGACTAAATATGAGGACTGGTCAGGGATTTCGATGAAAAGCTGTATATTTTCTGGGGTCTCAGGACTGAACGGGCTAAATTAAGCACAGGTTTTAGAATTTATTGATCACATGTAATCTGATTACAAAAATGAAAACACTGTAACTGTAACCAGTTACGTTACCAGCAAAATCATTGTAATCAGATTACATATACTTTTTTAAAACTAGATTATTACTTATTGGATTACATCAGAAAGGATGTTTACATTATGAAAGTTTTCTGTTTTCTCAGTAAGATTCAATTCAGCTTTGAAACATTCTTCCCTGTGGCTCAGTTGGTAGAGCATGGTGTTTGTAACGCCAGCATGGTGTTTGCAACGCCAGGGTTGTGGGTTCAATTCCCACGGGGGACCAGTACAAAAAAAATAAAAATGGCATAAAATGAAATGTACGCATTCACTACTGTAAGTTGCTCTGGATAAGAGTGTCTGCTAAAATGTAAACAAGGAGCAAGTTTAAGTTTGTTCCACCTGAGTGAGTCTGACCACAAATTCGTTAATGACACAACCAAATGTGTTTGATGGATCATTTTTGCCTTCTTCTAATGCTTCTTAAAGGGAAAGTAACCAACAACAAAAAAGTAATCAGATTACATTACTTAGTTTGGGGCTAATCCAAAAGTTACGTGACTGATTACAATTTTTGGACAGGTAACTAGTAACTGTAACGGATTACATTTAGAAAGTAACCTAGGCAACCCTGGTTAAGCACCACCTGTTTCTGGTAAGAGACATGGAAACTGCTTATTGACACCATCATCATGAAAGGAAATGTAAATTTGACGTTAACAATGTTACTTCAATAAGGAATATTCATGATAACCCTTGGTATTGGTTAGGTATTGTTCCTATGTCGTTAGGAATATTCATGATAACCCTTGGAATTGGTTAGGTACTGTTCCTTTTGTCGTTAGGAATATTCATGATAACCCTTGGAATTGGTTAGGTATTGTTCCTTTTGTCGTTAGGCAGCTGTTGCCTTTCATGCATTGCCTTCACATTGTTTCTGGGTGTAGGTTGACTTATTTGACTAAATTGAATATGTGATATTCATTTTGTACCCTAATCAGCCTGTGTTTGTGTCCTGCTGTTTGAGTCCTATTGAATCAGTCATGGCATCATCCACGACCTCCAGTACCGGTCAAATGTTTGGACACACCTACTCATTCCAGGGTTCTTCTTTATATTCAGTATTTTCTACATTGTAGAATTATAATGAAGACATCCATGGGACCTAGTTTTGTCCCATGGAATAAATGTTGTGGATCTTAATGTTTTTCCTCATAATCCTGAATTATCGGACCACCATTTTATTGTGTTTGCAATTGCAACAAATAATCTGCTCAGACCCCAACCAAGGAGCATTAAAAGTCGTGCTATAAATTCTCAGACAACCCAAAGATTCCTTGATGCCCTTCCAGACTCCCTCTGCCTACCCAAGGACGTCAGAGGACAAAAATCAGTTAACCACCTAACCGAGGAACTCAATTTAACCTTGCGCAATACCCTAGATGCAGTTGCACCCCTAAAAACTAAAAACATCTGTCATAAGAAACTACCTCCGTGGTATACAGAAAATACACGAGCTCTGAAGCAAGCTTCCAGAAAATTGGAACGGAAATGGCGCCACACCAAACTGGAAGTCTTCCGACTAGCTTGGAAAGACAGTACCGTGCAGTATCGAAGAGCCCTCACTGCTGCTCGATCATCCTATTTTTCCAACTTAATTGAGGAAAATAAGAACAATCCGAAATTTATTTTTGATACTGTCGCAAAGCTAACTAAAAAGCAGCATTCGCAAATGGAGGATGGCTTTCACTTCAGCAGTAATAAATGTATGAACTTCTTTGAGGAAAAGATCATGATCATTAGAAAGCAAATTACGGACTCCTTTAAATCTGCGTATTCCTCCAAAGCTCCATTGTCCTGAGTCTGCACAACTGCCAGGACCTAGGATCAAGGGAGATACTAAAGTGTTTTAGTACTATATCTCTTGACACAATGATGAAAATAATCATGGCCTCTAAACCCTCAAGCTGCATACTGGACCCTATTCCAACTAAACTACTGAAAGAGCTGCTTCCTGTGCTCGGCCCTCCTATGTTGAACATAGTAAACGGCTCTCTATCCACCGGATGTGTACCAAGCTCACTAAAAGTGGCAGTAATAAAGCCTCTCTTGAAAAAGCAGAATCTTGACCCAGAAATTATAAAAAACTATCGGCCTATATCGAATCTTCCATTCCTCTCAAAAATTTTAGAAAAAGCTGTTGCGCAGCCACTCACTGCCTTCCTGAAGACAAACAATGTATACGAAACGCTTCAGTCTGGTTTTAGACCCCATAATAGCACTGAGACTGCACTTGTGAAGGTGGTAAATGACCTTTTAATGACGTCAGACTGAGGCTCTGCATCTGTCCTCGTGCTCCTAGATCTTAGTGCTGCTTTTGATACCATCGACCACCACATTCTTTTGGAGAGATTGGAAACCCAAATTGGTCTACATGGACAAGTTCTGGCCTGGTTTAGATCTTATCTGTCGGAAAGATATCAGTTTGTCTCTGTGAATGGTTTGTCCTCTGACAAATCAATTGTACATTTCGGTGTTCCTCAAGGTTCCGTTTTAGGACCACTATTGTTTTCACTATATATTTTACCTCTTGGGGATGTCATTCGAAAACATAATATTAAATTTCACTGCTATGCGGACGACACACAGCTGTACATTTCAATGAAACATGGTGAAGCCCCAAAACTGCCCTCGCTAGAAGCCTGTGTTTCAGACATAAAGAAGTGGATGGCTGCAAACTTTCTACTTTTAAACTAGGACAAAACAGAGATGCTTGTTCTAGGTCCCAAGAAACAAAGAGATCTTCTGTTGAATCTGACAATTAATCTGGATGGTTGTACAGTCGTCTCAAATAAAACTGTGAAGGACCTCAGCGTTACTCTGGACCCTGATCTCTCTTTTGAAGAACATATCAAGACTGTTTCAAGGACAGCTTTTTTCCATCTACGTAACATTGCAAAAATCAGAAACTTTCTGTCCAAAAATTATGCAGAAAAATTAATCCATGCTTTTGTTACTTCTAGGCTGGACTACTGCAATGCTCTACTTTCCGGCTACCCGGATAAAGCACTAAACAAACTTCAGTTAGTGCTAAATACGTCTGCTAGAATCCTGACTAGAACCCAAAAATGTGATAATATTACTCCAGTGCTAGCCTCCCTACACTGGCTTCCTGTTAAGGCAAGGGCTGATTTCAAGGTTTTACTGCTAACCTACAAAGCATTACATGGGCTTGCTCCTTCCTATCTTTCCGATTTGGTCCTGCCGTACATACCTACATGTACGCTACGGTCACAAGACGCAGGCCTCCTAATTGTCCCTAGAATTTCTAAGCAAACGGCTGGAGGTAGGGCTTTCTCCTATAGAGCTCCATTTTTATGGAATGGTCTGCCTACCAATGTGAGAGACGCAGACTCAGTCTCAACCTTTAAGTCTTTACTGAAGACTTATCTCTTCAGTAGGTCCTATGATTAAGTATAGTCTGGCCCAGGAGTGTGAAGGTGAACGGAAAGGCTGGAGCAACGAACCGCCCTTGCTGTCTCTGCCTTGCCAGTTCCCCTCTCTCCACTGGGATTCTCTGCCTCTAACCCTATTACAGGGGCTGAGTCACTGGCTTACTGGTGTTCTTCCATGCCGTCCATGGGAGGGGTGCGTCACTTGAGTGGGTTGAGTCACTGACGTGGTCTTCCTGTCTGGGTTGGTGCCCCCCCCCCTTGGGTTGTGCCGTGGCGGAGATCTTTGTGGGCTATACTCGGCCTTGTCTTAGGACGGTAAGTTGGTGGTTGGAGACATCCCTCTAGTGGTGTGGGGGCTGTGCTTTGGCAAAGTGGGTGGGGTTATATCCTGCCTGTTTGGCCCTGTCCGGGGGTATCATCGGATGGGGCCACAGTGTCTTCTGATCCCTCCTGTCTCAGCCTCCAGTATTTATGCTGCAGTAGTTTATGTGTCGGGGGGCTAGGGTCAGTCTGTTACATCTGGAGTATTTCTCTTGTCTTATCCGGTGTCCTGTGTGAATTTAAATATGCTCTCTCTAATTCTCTCTTTCTCTCTTTCTTTCTCTCGGAGGACCTGAGCCCTAGGACCATGCCTCAGGACTACCTGGCATGATGACTCCTTGCTGTCCCCAGTCCACCTGGCCATGCTGCTGCTCCAGTTTCAACTGTTCTGCCTGCGGCTATGGAACCCTGACCTGTTCACCGGACGTGCTTGTTGCACCCTCGACAACTACTATGATTATTATTATTTGACCATGCTGGTCATTTATGAACATTTTAACATCTTGACCATGTTCTGTTATAATATCCACCCGGCACAGCCAGAACAGGACTGGCCACCCCTCATAGCCTGGTTCCTCTCTAGGTTTCTTCCTAGGTTTTTGGCCTTTCTAGGGAGTTTTTCCTAGGGTGCTAGGGTTTTCCACCGTGCTTCTTTCACATGCATTGCTTGCTTTTTGGGGTTTTAGGCTGGGTTTCTGTACAGCACTTTGAGATATCAGCTGATGTACGAAGGGCTATATCAATACATTTGATTTGATTTTTGATTTGATCAAAACTATGAAATAACACGTATGAAATCATGTAGTAACCAAAAAAAGTGTTAAAAGCATCAAAATATATTTTATATTTGAGATTCTTCAAAGTAGCCACCCTTTGCCAACTTTGCACAATCTTGGCATTTTCTCAACCAGTTTCATGAGGTAGTCACCTGGAATGCATTTTAATTAACAGGTGTGCCTTGTTAAAAGTTAATTTGTTTCATTTATTTTCTTCTTAATGCGTTTGAGCCAATCAGTTGTGTTGTGACATGGTTGGGTTGGTATACAGAAGATTTGGTAAAATGACAAGTCCATATTATGGCAAGAACAGCTCAAATAAGTAAAGAGAAATGACAGTCCACCATTACTTTAAGACGGTCAGTAAATCCAGAAAATGTCAAGAACTTTTAAAGTTTCTTCAAATTTAGTCGCAAAAACCATCAAGTGCTATGATAAAACTGGCTCTCATGAGGACCGCCATAAGAAAAGAAGACCCAGAGTTACCTCTGCTGCAGAGGATAAGTTCATTAGAGTTATCATTCTCAGAAACTGCAGCCCAAATAAATGCTTCACGGAGTTCAAATTACAGACACATCTCAACATCAACTGTTCAGAGGAGACAATGTGAATCAGGCCGCTGCGCACGTAACCACCATGTGAAGCTCATCACAACTGATTTCATCTGTCTACAAACTCTTCATGCTTTTCCACATGGTGTGGCAGTTGGCTATAACGTAAGACATGGTGGTTATTATATCAATATTCACCCATAACTGCATTTCCACCGCAATTGTTGCATAATCTGATTCACAGACAATTATCCCACCTTGTTTAGCATATTTCGTTTTGTAGACATTAGGACATCTTGCGTGTAAATTTGCTGTTTCAATCAGGCTTGTCCTGGCTTTTATTGTGTCAAGTAATTAATCCGCATTAAATGGTTGGATGGAAACCTGGTTACTGTCAGACGCAAATCATTTTTTTTTCAGCAAAAAGGAACAAGCAATTTATTTCCCTCTTACTACCTGTGTCAGTAAACATGTTTTAAACAGAATTACGTGATCATAACAGTTAACAACGTGCTGCAGGATATATTTTCAGTCCATTCCTCAAGACAGGAGACAGATTGAATTAGTGTCAAACACAGCAGAGTGGATTCTACCTTGTATCTCTAGATGGCTGGTCTGCAGTAGACAGCAGGTAGTGACAGAACTACAGGTCTGCAGTACACAGCAGGTAGTGACAGAGCTACAGGTCTACAGGTCTGCAGTACACAGCAGGTAGTGACAGAGCTACAGTTCTACAGTAGACAGCAGGTAGTGACAGAACTACAGGTCTGCAGTACACAGCAGGTAGTGACAGAGCTACAGGTCTACAGGTCTACAGTACACAGCAGGTAGTGACAGAACTACAGGTCTACAGGTCTACAGTAGACAGCAGGTAGTGACAGAACTACAGGTCTACAGGTCTACAGTAGACAGCAGGTAGTGACAGAACTACAGGTCTACAGTAGACAGCAGGTAGTGACAGAACTACAGGTCTACAGTACACAGCAGGTAGTGACAGAACTACAGGTCTACAGTAGACAGCAGGTAGTGACAGAACTACAGGTCTACAGTACACAGCAGGTAGTGACAGAACTACAGGTCTACAGTAGACAGCAGGTAGTGACAGAACTACAGGTCTACAGTAGACAGCAGGTAGTGACAGAACTACAGTTCCACAGTTGACAGCTGGTAGTGACAGAACTACAGGTCTACAGTAGACAGCAGGTAGTGACAGAACTACAGGTCTACAGTACACAGCAGGTAGTGACAGAACTACAGGTCTACAAGTCTACAGTAGACAGCAGGTAGTGACAGAACTACAGGTCTACACGTCTACAGTAGACAGCAGGTAGTGACAGAACTACAGGTCTACAGTACACAGCAGGTAGTGACAGAACTACAGGTCTACAGGTCTACAGTAGACAGCAGGTAGTGACAGAACTACAGGTCTACAGTAGACAGCAGGTAGTGACAGAACTACAGGTCTACAAGTCTACAGTAGACAGCAGGTAGTGACAGAACTACAGAGCTACAGGTCTACAGTACACAGCAGGTAGTGACAGAACTACAGGTCTACAGTAGACAGGAGGTAGTGACAGAGCTACAGGTCTGCAGGTCTACAGTAGACAGCAGGTAGTGACAGAACTACAGGTCTACAGGTCTACAGTAGACAGCAGGTAGTGACAGAACTACAGGTCTACAGGTCTACAGTAGACAGCAGGTAGTGACAGAGCTACAGGTCTACAGTAGACAGCAGGTAGTGACAGAGGACTTCCTCTAACGATGACTCCTATTTGGAGTGCGTCCCAAATCCTACTAAATGGCACACTATTCCCTTCATAGTGTAGAACTTTTGACAAGACTCCTGTGGGGGAATAGTGTGCCATTGGGGAGAGGACCAAATTGGACTTCCTGTACAGAACTCTGACAGCTTGTTATAAGTCCAACCTTTATGGTTCACAGCCGCTCTTTGCCTTGCTGTCTCCCCTGTGTGTGTGTGTTTTTTTTCTGTTCTGAATGTTTTCTCTCCTCTCGTTTTTTTGTTGAAAAGTGCAGCTGCAGTTACTGTCTTTGTTTATTGACAGTTTTATTGAATAAGGGTTGGGGTGGGTTTAAACGTAAAAGCAATCAGATATATATTTTTTTTATCTGTGCCAGATAGGTGCTGCTTCTGCCAGCTAGTGCACCCAAATTACAAAATAACATATTGGTTTCCATACCCTGTAAACAGTTTATGGAAAATGTATAACAGCGTTATATGCTTTGGTTTTATTTCTCTGGCACTGTTTCCAAATGATAATGTTTTAGAATTTGTTGCACAAATCCAATTTAAGCCACGGTACAGATATTATTTAGAAAAAATTCAAATAGCAGACTGGTTCTTTATAGAACCTTTTAAAATGCCCTTTAATGCCGCAATGTATTTACCAGCAAATTTAAATGGGGATTGGAAATGATTCAGGCAATTACATCAATGCAAGCCACGCTCTATCTCCAATAAAAAGGCTGATCTACCCCTCAACTGTTTTTTTTTTAATAAATAAATGGCAATCAGCAGTTGAAACAATAACAAAGCCTTTTCCCTGCCAATTTTTGGTGAAAACCTGAGAGATTGGTGTCACTGTGACGACCGTCGTAAAGAGGAGACCAAGGTGCAGCGTGGTAAGTGCTCATGATTAATATTTATTATAACTCAGAACACTAAATCAAAACAACAAACAAAGGAAACCGAACATCACGTTCTGCAGGCTTTCACTGAGCTGTACAAAAACAAGATCCCACAACTGAAGGAGGGGAAAAAGGGCTGCCTAAGTATGATTCCCAATCAGAGACAACGATAGACAGCTGCCTCTGATTAGGAACCATACTCGGCCAATCAAAGAAATAAAATACATAGAATGCCCACCCCATGTCACACCGTGACCTAACCAAACAGAGAAAAACGGCTCTCTCAGGTCAGGGCGTGACAGTCACGACTTCCGCCGAAGTTGGTTCCTCTCCTTGTTCGGGCAGCGTTCGGCGTTCGGCGTCGCCGGTCTTCTAGCCATTATCAATCCACTCCCCCGGGCCGGAATGGAAAATGAAAAGTGGATCGATGATGGCTAGAAGACCGGCGACGCTGACCGCCGAACGCCGCCCGAACAAGGAGATTCATAGACAGAGCTACGGATGAAATGACTAACCATCCATTATATCACAACTACAGTTTTAATCATGTTTTGAGGCTATATAGTGCTTGTTTACATTAACATTGTTTACAAACATTGAAGTAAAACAAGCTTATATTGTGGGTTCTGATGGGGCATGACAGTTGAACTGAGCTAATGAGGCATTTAATAGTTACCTTTTTTTAAAGAATCAATTGGCACATAACATTAATTTACATGTCTGAAAAATGTATGTAGCAAACTGCAGATAGCCCCTTTAAGATTCCGGTCGTAAACAAGTAACCTTCCGCTACGTCTTATATTTAAACTTCCTTCATCGACGTTTCCATTTGAACAGTTACATGTGAATTCGTTAATGAACTCTCTCATGAGACTAAATTAGAAGTAATTACCAGAAAGACATGAGACAAGTGCTTCATATTAAAATGACTTTCATTTTCATCCTCCTCTCTCTCTATGTGTTTTAGTGGATTTGGTTATCTATCATCTAAAAAACATTGTCATAGACTCCAGCCACCCTAGTCATAGACTGTTCTCTCTGCTACCGCACGGCAAGCGATAACGCAATGCCAAGTCTAGGTCCAAGAGGCTTCTAAACAGCTTCTACCCCCAAGCCATAAGACTCCTGAACGGCTAATCAAATGGCTACCCAGAGTATTTGCATTGCCCCCCCTCCCTCCCCCTGCTACTCTCTGTTGTTATCATCTATGCATAGTCACTTTAATAACTCTACCTACATGTTTATTTATTTATCTTTATTTAACTAGGCTGAGTCAGTTAAGAATAAATTCTTTTTTCAATGACGGCCTAGGAACAGTGGATTAACTGCCTTGTTCAGGGGCAGAAGAACATATTTTTACCTTGTCAGCTCAGGGATTCATCTGGCAACCTTTCGGTTACTAGTCCAACGCTCTACTACTTGCCGCCCCCATGTACATATTACCTAAACTAACCGGTGCCCCCGCACATTGTCTCTGTACCGGTACCTCCTGTATATAGCCTCAACATTGTCTCTGTACTGGTACCTCCTGTATATAGCCTCAACATTGACTCTGTACCGTAACACCCTGTATATAGCCTCCACATTGACTCTGTACCGTAACACCCTGTATATAGCCGCCACACTGACTCTTTACCGGTACCCCCTGTATATAGCCTCCACATTGACTCTGTACCGTAACACCCTGTATATAGACTCCACATTGACTCTGTACCGTAACACCCTGTATATAGCCTCCACATTGACTCTGTACCGGTACCCCCTGTATATAGCCTCCACATTGACTCTGTACCATAAAACCCTGTATATAGCCTCAACATTGTCTCTGTACCGTAACACCCTGTATATAGCCTCCACATTGACTCTGTACCGTAACACCCTGTATATAGCCTCCACACTGACTCTTTACCGGTACCCCCTGTATATAGCCTCCACATTGACTCTGTACCGTAACACCCCGTATATAGACTCCACATTGACTCTGTACCGTAACACCCTGTATATAGCCTCCACATTGACTCTGTACCGGTACCCCCTGTATATAGCCTCCACATTGACTCTGTACCGGTATCCCCTGTATATAGACTCCACATTCACTCTGTACCGGTACCCCTTGTATATAGCCTCCACATTGACTCAGTACCGTAACACCCTGTATATAGCCTCCACATTGTCTCTGTACCAGTACCCCCTGTATATAGCCTTGTATAAAGCCTCCACATTGACTCTTTACTGGTACACCCTGTAAATAGCCTCCACATTGACTCTGTACCGGTACCCCCTGTATATAGCCTTGTATATAGCCTCCACATTGACTCTTTACTGGTACCCCCTGTATATAGCCTCCACATTGACTCTTTACTGGTACCCCCTGTATATAGCCTCCACATTGGCTCTGTACTAGTACCCCCTGTATATAGCCTCCACATTGACTCTGTACCAGTACCCCCTGTATACAGCCTCCACATTGACTCAGTACCCGTACCCCCTGTATATAGCCTCCACATTGACTCCTTACCGGTACCCCCTGTATATAGCCTCCACATTGACTCTTTACTGGTACCCCCTGTATATAGCTTCCACAATGTCTCTGTACCGGTACCCCCTGTATATAGCCTCCACATTGTCTCTGTACCAGTACCCCCTGTATATAGCCTCCACATTGTCTCTGTACCAGTACCCCCTGTATATAGCCTCCACATTTACTCTGTACCGGTACCTCCTGTATATAGCCTCCACATTGACTCTGTACCGGTACCCCCTGTATATAGCCTCCACATTGACTCTGTACTGTAACACCCTGTATATAGTCTCCACATTGGCTCTGTACCAGTAACCCCTATATATAGCCTCCACATTGACTCTGTACCAGTAACCCCTGTATATAGCCTCCACATTGACTCTGTACCAGTAACCCCTGTATATAGCCTCCACATTGACTCTGTACCAGTAACCCCTATATATAGCCTCCACATTGACTCTGTACCAGTAACCCCTGTATATAGTCTCGCTGTTGTTATTTTACTGCTGCCCTTTAATTACTTGGTACTTTTATTTCTTACTTTTTTGAAGTATTTTCTAGAAACTGCATTGTTGGTTAAGGGATTGTCAGTAAGCATTTCACTGTAAGGTCTACACTTGTTCTAATCGGCACATGTGACTAATAAAATGTAATTTGATTTGATCTATATTGACCAAAGCTTGAACTGTTAGTTGGGATACTCTACCTAGCCTACAGTGAGCCAATGCTAACAATCCTAATCTTAGATAACATAGGCAGTCAGGTTTAGGTTTATAACATGATAATTTACTCGATTTTAAAGTTGCTGCCAAATTTATTGTGGGTTACTTGTAATGACGTGATCACATGTCGTTATTCCAAACAGACTTCAGTTGATAATCGCATGTCATTTTATGAAGTCAGCGTTACAACAGTATGAAGTCTACTCTGACTAAGAACTTTAATAAGACACTAATAAAGAAGAACCAGTCAAACACAAGCCGACCTCTGTGTCTTCCTCATGCAGTCTCCAGGCAGGATTTGGAGTGAAGTAGCTTGCAGAGCTTTGTCGACCCGTGGTGCAGTCTGGGTAGCAGATTACAGCCTCATAGCCACCGTGCCTAAGGGGAAACTGAAGAAGAAGAAGACCCCGTGGAGACTGTCAGAGTAAAACATAGACTCTCTCTTCTTTTCCCAATGCAAGATGGTACTCACTACTCACCGTGTGTGTCAGAGATAATGGCAAGGATATATCACCGCTGTTGGATGCACTGTCTATTATCTATCCTGTTGCCTAGACAATTGATCCCTACATATCTACCTCATTTACCCTGTACCTCTGTATACTGACTAGGGAAAAGGGGGATAGCTAGTCAACTGTACATCTGAAATGTGTCATCCACATTTAACCCAACCCCTCTGAATCAGAGAGGTGAGGGGGGGGGCTGCCTTAATCAACATTCACATCATCAGCGCCCGGGGAACATTGGGTTAACTGCCTTGCTCAGGGGCAGAACGACAGATTTTTATCTTGTCAGCTCAGGGGATTCAATCTAGCAACTTTTCAGTTACTGGCCCAACGTTCTAACCACTAGGCTACCTGCCGCCCCAGGTGCTGGTACTCCGTGTATATAGCCAAGTTATCATCAATCTTTGTGCATTTATTTTTTTTGTGATAATATATATATTTTTAAATTATCATTATCGTTAGATTTGTTATTTTATTCTGCGTTGTTGGGAAAAGGCCCTTAAGCATTTCACTGGTAGTCTACACATGTTGTTAACCAAACATGTGACAATTAAATTTGATTGGATTTGAGATAAATAGAGAGGGAAAATAGAGAGCAGAACGACGAGAACAAACTCACATCATCGACCAGGGTGGAATTGGCTCAATGGAAGCTATCAGCGCTGGAGGACGCCGTCCTGACATCTCTCTCCATCGGGGGCGGTGGCTTAACTCAACAGGAAGGACCTGTCTTTTACTGGGGCTCACTTCTCTGAAGAGATGACCTGTCTCTGTCACACCCCTTTTTCCCTCAGCCTCTCCCACTTCTCTCTCTCTCTCTCTCTCTCTCTCTCTCTCTCTCTCTCTCTCGCTCTCTCTCTCTCTCTCGCTCTCGATCTCTCTCCTCTCTCTCTCTCTCTCTCCTCTCTCCTCTCTCCTTCTCTCACTCTCTCTCTCTCATTCTCTCTCTTCTGTTACCATGGTGACCGTCTTCTATGGAAAATATATCAAGAGGCTAGGAAGGGGGTAGAGGTTCAAAGGTCATGACATCCTTCATGTTTGCCTCTCGTTTCTCTCTTCTTCTTTCTTGTTCTAGTCTGAAAGAGAAACGTGGTGTCCTACCCTTGGATGGTGCAAGTGTGAAACTCACTGGGCTGGGGTCAGCGAGCTATTGGAAAACGTATTACCATTTTGAGGCTTTAGATATAGACAGTCCAATTCATTACTGACTCAGAGTCAGTGCCATACACATTTGCTTTTTACAAAGCCACAGTTGATGACCTAGTCAAAGCTTTAAAATAAAAATATGAGTTGGCCGAAGTGTAGGAGATCAAACTGACAGAATCTGTCTGACTCAGAAAAGATGAATGAGAGAGAGAGAGAGAGAGAGAGAGAGATAAAGAGAGAGAGAGAGAGAGAGGGAAAGAGAGAGAGAAAGAAAGAGAGAGAGAAAGAAAGAAAGAGAGAGGGGGAATGATGAGAGAGAGGGGGAATGAGAGAGAGAGACACACACAGAGAGAGAGAGAGAGAGAGAGAGAGAGAGAGAGAGAGAGAGAGAGAGAGAGATAGAGAGAGAGATAGAGAGAGAGAGAGAGAGAGAGAGAGAGAGAGAGGGGGGGGGGGGTCCAGGGGAAGGGAAGGGAGAAGAAAACATAGAGGAGCTGAACAGCAGACTTTCAAGATTCATGAAAGAGAGAGGAGGGAAAAAATGAGGGTGGAGGAGGGGTGGAGGAGGGGGCTCGATGTGTGAGCCTGAAATACTGATCAAAGCCAAGATGAGCCCGAGCGAGGGAGGGGTATAGAGGAAGAGAAGGAAAAAAGAGAGAGACAGTGGGACAGAGGGACAGAGGGGGAGATGTCTGCAAGTGAAGGGGAAGTGATCAAAGGAGAGATGAGACAGATAGAGAGGGAGGGAGGGAGGGAGGGAGGGAGGGAGGGAGGGAGGGAGGGAGGGAGGGAGGTGAGGGAGGGAGGGAAACAGAGAAAGAGAACCAAAGGCAGTCGCAGAGATAGCACCTTTCATATTCCTACCGATTACTGGAAACTGGTGTGTAATGTGTACCCATGCCGTACTGATTACTGGAAACCAGTGTGTAATGTATACCCATTCCCTACTGATTACTGGAAACCAGTGTGTAATGTGTACCCATTCCCTACTGATTACTGGAAACCAGTGTGTAATGTATACCCATGCCGTACTGATTACTGGAAACTGGTGTGTGTTATGTGTACCCATGCCGTACTGATTACTGGAAACTGATGTTTAATGTGTACCCATTCCCCACTGATTACTGGAAACTGGTGTGTGTTATGTGTACCCATTCCCTACCGATTACTGGAAACTGATGTTTAATGTGTACCCATTCCCTACTGATTACTGGAAACTGGTGTGTGTTATGTGTACCCATGCCGGTGTTGTGTGAGTGCCTGTCTGTAGCTTACATTTACATTCATGATTCCCCCTCCTTTTCCACAACTGCATTCATCCAGTAGGTGGGTGTCGGCCTAGCACATGATGCAACCCCCCGCTTCGCCTTGTTACCCCGATCGTGCTGGTGCGGTCGAGGAACTGTCAATTGAACTTCCACTGTCGTAATGCGTTTCACTATTACCTCATCTGCCTGGGTTGCCTGACTAATGAGCACACGCCAGCCGAGGCCAAACGAGGAGCTGGGAAAGTTTAATAAATATATATCTCTCCCTCTGTGGCAGTGAGGGAAGACATTTGCACTTTCCTACTTTTTATGTTTTTTATGTGTGGTCTTGGCATGATATATACAAGAATATAAAAACAAAACAAAGGGAACACTAAAATAACACATCCTAGATCTGAATGAATAAAATAATCTTATTAAATACTTTTTTTCTTTACATAGTTGAATGTGCTGACAACAAAATCACACAAAAATAATCAATGGAAATCCAATTTATCAACCCATGGAGGTCTGGATTTGGAGTCACACTCAAAATTAAAGTGGAAAACTACACTACAGGCTGATCCAACTTTGATGTAATGTCCTTAAAACAAGTCAAAATGAGGCTCAGTAGTGTGTGTGGCCTCCACGTGCCTGTATGACCTCCCTACAATGCCTGGGCATGCTCCTGATGAGGTGGCGGATGGTCTCCTGAGGGATCTCCTCCCAGACCTGGACTAAAGCATCCGCCAACTCCTGGACAGTCTGTGGTGCAACGTGGCGTTGGTGGATGGAGCGAGACATGATGTCCCAGATGTGCTCAATTGGATTCAGGTCTGGGGAACGGGCGGGCCAGACCATAGCATCAATGCCTTCCTCTTGCAGGAAATGCTGACACACTCCAGCCACATGAGGTCTAGCATTGTCTTGCATTAGGAGGAACCCAGGGCCAACCGCACCAGCATATGGTCTCACAAGGGGTCTGAGGATCTCATCTCGGTACCTAATGGCAGTCAGGCTACCTCTGGCGAACACATGGAGGGCTGTGCGGCCCCCCAAAGAAATGCCACCCCACACCATGACTGACCCACCGCCAAACCGGTCATGCTGGAGGATGTTGCAGGCAGCAGAACATTCTCCACGGCATCTCCAGACTCTGTCACGTCTGTCACATGCTCAGTGTGAACCTGCTTTCATCTGTGAAGAGCACAGGGCGCCAGTGGCGAATTTGCCAATCTTGGTGTTCTCTGGCAAATGCCAAACGTCCTGCACGGTGTTGGGCTGTAAGCACAACCCCCACCTGTGGACGTCGGGCCCTCATACCACCCTCATGGAGTCTGTTTCTGACCGTTTGAGCAGACACATGCACATTTGTGGCTCCTCCTGCTCCTCCTTGCACAAAGGCGGAGGTAGCTGGGTTGTTGCCCTCCTACGGCCTCCTCCACGTCTCCTAATGTACTGGCCTGTCTCCTGGTAGCGCCTCCATGCTCTGGACACTACGCTGACAGTCACAGCAAACCTTCTTGCCACAACTCGCATTGATGTGCCATCCTGGATGAGTTGCACTACCTGAGCCACTTGTGTGGGTTGTAGACTCCGTCTCATGCTACCACTAGAGTGAAAGCACCGCCAGCATTCAAAAGTGACCAAAACATCAGCCAGGAAGCATAGGAACTGAGAAGTGGTCTGTGGTCCCCACCTGCAGAACCACTCCTTTATTGGGGGTGTCTTGCTAATTGCCTATAATTTCCACCTGGTGTCTATTCCATTTGCACAACAGCATGTGACATTTATTGTCAATCAGTGTTGCTTCCTAAGTGGACAGTTTGATTTCACAGAAGTGTGATTGACTTGGAGTTACATTGTGTTGTTTAAGTGTTCCCTTTATTTTTTTGAGCAGTATATATATATATATATATATATATATATATATATATATATATATATATATACATACATACAGTGAGGGAAAAAAGTATTTGATCCCCTACTGATTTTGTACATTTGCCCACTGACAAAGAAATGATCAGTCTATAATTTTAATGGTAGGTTTATTTGAACAGTGAAAGACTCCAGAAAAACGCATGTCAAAAATGTTATAAATTGATTTGCATTATATTGAGGGAAATATCAGTAGGGAATTGGTATATATTTATATATGACAGTAAAACAAGTATAATATATATATATATATATGTATATACGAGAGATGTATGTATGTATATATATATATATATATATATATATATATATATACGAGAGAAAAATATACATGTATATGTAGTAGGGTAAAAACATATGTCTACTGTGGATAGTATTCAGACACTTTGACTTTTTCCACATTTTGTTACGTTACAGCCTTATTCTAAAATGTATTTTAAAAAAAGGTCCATATCAATCTACATACGATACCCCATAATGGTCCCGTGTGGCTCAGTTGGTAGAGCATGGTGTTTATAATGCCAGGGTTGTGGGTTTGATTCCCACAACCCGGGCCAGTGTGAAAAACTGTATGAAATCTATGCATTCACTACTGTAAGTCGCTTTGGATAAGAGTGTCTGCTAAATGACTAAAATGTAATGAAGAAGCAAAAACAGGTTTTTAGAAATTTTATCTAATTTCTTAAAAATTTAAAAATGTGATAAAACATTTACATAAGTGTTCAGACCCTTTACTCAGTACTTTGTTGAAGGACCTTTGGCAGCGATTACAACCTCGAGTCTGTTTTTATTAAAAGGTAATTTGTTGAATTTCTTTCCTTCTTAATGCATTTGAGCCAATCAGTTGTGTTGTGACAAGGTAGGGGTGGTATACAGAAGATAGCCCTATTTGGTAAAAGATCAAGTCCATATTATGGCAAAAACAGCTCAAAAATCAAAGAGAAACGACAGTCCATCATTACCTTAAGCCATGAAGGTCAGTCAATCTGGAAAAAGTGCAGTCGCAAAAACCATCAAGTGCTATGATGAAACCGGCTCTCATGAGGACCGCCACAGGAAAGGAAGACCCAGAGTTACCTCTGCTGCAGAGGATAAGTTCATTAGAGTTATCTGCACCTCAGATTTCAGCCCAAATAAATGCTTCACAGAGTTCAAATAACAGACTAATCTCAACAAAAACTGTTCAGAGGAGACTGCATGAATCAGGCCTTCATGGTCAAATTGCTGCAAAGAAACCACTACTAAAGGACACCAATAAGAAGAAGATACTTCCTTGTGCAAAGAAACACGAGCAATGGACATTAGAGCGGTGGAAATGTGTCCTTTTGGTCTGAAGAGTCCAAATTTGCCTACCCAGACTCCTTACTCTGGTGTGTGGTGACGAGGGTCACAAGTTTTTAGAGTAGAGGCTATACTTAGAGCCTAGATTTGATTCCTAATGATAGTATACGATTGCTTGCCTACCCAGACTCCTTACTCTGGTCTACGGACTTTAGTTTCTTCTTCGTAATGAGTCTTGATCTGACGGCAGTGTCTTTGTGAGACGCAGAGTAGGTGAATGGATGATCTCTGTATGTTTGGTTCCCACCGTGAAGCATGGAGGAGGAGGTGTGATGGTGTGGGGGTGCTTTGCTGGTGACACTGTCAGTGATTTATTTAGAATTCAAGGCACACTTAACCATCATAGCTACCACAGCATTCTGCAGCGATATGCCATCCCATCTGGTTAGCACTTTGGTTTGCGCTTAGTTCTTTTCAACAGAATGACCCAAAAAACACCTCCAGGCTGTGTAAGGGCTATTTGACCAAGAAGGAGAGTGATGGAGTGCTGCACCCAACCTCAACCCAATTCAGATGGTTTGGAATGAGTTGGACCGCAGAGTGAAGGAAAAGAAGCCAACAAGTGCTCAGCATATGTGGGAACTCCTTCAAGACTGTTGGAAAAGGATTCCAGGTGAAGCTGGTTGAGAGAATGCCAAGAGTGTGCAAAGCTGTCATCAAGGCAAAGGGTGGCTACTTTGAAGAATTTCAAATATAAAATATATTTTGATTTGTTTAACACTTTTTTGGCTGCTACATGATTCCGTATTTGTTATTTCATTGTTTTGATGTCTTCACTGTTATTCTACAATGTAGAAAATAGTAAAATGTAAAAACAAAACCTTGAAAGAGTAGGTGTTTCCAAACTTTTGACTGGTACTGTATATATATACGAGAGTAAAAATACAAAAATATATGTATATATACAAGAGTAAAAAGGGGAAAAAGTGGATCTGAATTCCTCTATATTAGAATGAGGTATTCTATAATGATATACTGTTCACTGTAGAAGTAGGTTTCCCT
>NC_042973.1:4847764-4877764 GCF_901001165.1 Salmo trutta | reverse complement strand
TTGACAAAATTGGTTGTTAGGCAATGTCTGGCTGTGAAGCTGAATCACTGTATTGTAACTATAATAGGCCCATCACATCCTCTGCTTCCTTGAATCCCACATCCACTCCTGTCGGGATATTTGTGGCAAATGGCAAAAACAAACAAATGAAGGCAAGACTCTTCTGTTCCTTGACTAAGAACCAACAGTTTACAGGGCACTTGGAAAGTATTCAGACCCCATCCCTTTTACCAGATTTTTGTTACCTTACAGCCTTATTCTAAAATGGATAAAACGTGGTGTTTTCTTCATCAATCCATACAGAATACCCCCATAATGACAAGGCAAAAACAGGTTTTTAAAAATGATTGGCATATTTCAATAATAATAATTAAAAGAATTAACTTATTTACATAAGTATTCAGACCCTTTGCGATGAGACTCAAAATTGAGCTCAGGTGCATCCTGTTTCCATTGATCATCCATTGATTTGAGTCCACCTGTGGTAAATTCAACTGATTGGACATGATTTGGAAAGGCACGCACTTGTCTATATAAAGTCCCACAGTTGACAGTGCGTGTCAGAGCAAAAACCAATCCATGAGGTCGAAGGAATTGTCCGTAGAGCTCCGAGACAGGTTTGTGTCAAGGCACAGATCTGGGGAAGGGTATCAAAACATTTCTGCAAATTTGAATGTCCCCAAAACCACAGTGGCCTCCATCACTGTTAAATGGAAGAAGTGTAGAACCACCAAGCCTCATCCTAGAGGTGACCGCCCGGCCAAACTGAGCAATCGGGGGAGAAGGGCCTCGGTCAGGGAGGTGACCAAAAACCCAATGGTCACTCTGACAGAGCTCCAGAGATCCTCTGTGTGAGAAACTTCCAGAAAGACAACCATTTCTGCAGCACTCCACCAATCACACCTTCATGGTAGAGTTGCCAGACAGAAGCCACCCTCCTCGGTAAAAGGCACATGACAGCCCGCTTGGAGTTTGTCAAAAGGCACATAAAGGTCTCTTAGACCATGAGAAACAAGATTCTTGTGTGGCCAGCTCTAGGAAGAGTCTTGGTGGTTCCAAACGTATTCTATTTCAGAATGATGGAGGCCGCTGTGTTCTTGGGGACCTTCACTGCTACATAAATATTTTGGTACCCTACCCCAGATCTGTGCCTCGTCACAATCCTGTCTCGGAGCTGGCTTGGTTTTTGCTCTAACACGCACGGTCACCAGTGGGACATTATATAGACAGCTGTGTACCTTTCCATATATTGGCCAATCAACTGAATTTACCACAGGTGGACTCCAATCAAGTTGTAGAAACATCTCAATGATGATCAATGGAAACAGGATGCACCTGAGCTAAAGTACGAGTCTCAAAGCAAAGGGTCTGAATCCTTATATAAATAAGGTTTTCTGTTATTTGCAAAACATTTGCAAAAATGTAAATCAAGTAATTACATTCCTAACAACTTGTTTTCGCTTTGTCATTATAGGATATTGTGTGTAGATTGATGAGAATTTTTTATTTGTTTTAATCTGTTTTAGAATAAAACTTAACAAAATGTGGAAAAAGTGAAGCGGTCTGAATACTTTCCAAATGCACTGTATATGGAATATATTTTTTACTAAAATAAAGAAAAAACAGGAAAGATTAATCAAAGTACATTTTCCATTGGCCCTATTCAGTCTTAAAACCTGACTTTTCCCTCTTTGCTCACTATAAAAAGTTATCTAAACTAAACTAAAAACAGCGGAGGAAATCTCCCTCTGTATCATTCCCCATTATGCCACTGTGTAAGAATCCCTCGTGTTTTCCCAGCTTTGCATGCCTTTTATCCTCCGCGCAGTTAAAACTACAATTTGTAATGGATTAAAACACTGAGTTAAACAGAAGCTGCACTTACTCAAGATGATGTATTACAGTGCTTGCCACTTAAAATAAACACAGATGATAAAATGAATTGCTTATGATCCAAACCCTCTTTGACTGAGGGAACACCACAAAACCCATTAACGGGCCAATGTGGCAAAGTCTGGGATTGTTTGCATTTAGTTTTTTTTTTGTCACACACACAGACAGAGACATACACACACAAATTAGCATTTTGCTGATTGTGTTTCAAGGCCCCGCTGCACTCAACAGGTTGACTATTTAGAAAATGAATGAAGATAACGTGTATGTATGTATGTGTGTGTGGGGGGGTGGTTCTCTCACTCTCCCAGATAAGAGGGTCCTGTTAGGGGTCTTTGTGTCTGTCTCTGTCTTTCTTTCCCACTCTCTCTCTCTCTCTCGCTCTCTGTCTCTCACTCTGTCAATACAATTTAAGGGACTTTATTGACATGGTAAATATATGTTTACATTGCCAAAGCAAGTAAAACAGATAATAAATAAAAGTGAAATAAACAATAAAAAAATGACAGTAAGCATTACACTCTACATTACACACTAAAGTTCCAAAAGAACAAAGACATTTCAAATGTCATATTATGTCTATATACAGTGTTGTAACAATGTGCAAATAGTTAGAATACAAAAGGGAAAATAAATAAACATAAATATGGGTTGTATTTACAATGGTGTTTGTTCTTCACTGGTTGCC
This sequence comes from Salmo trutta, assembly GCF_901001165.1. Taxonomy (NCBI): domain Eukaryota; kingdom Metazoa; phylum Chordata; class Actinopteri; order Salmoniformes; family Salmonidae; genus Salmo; species Salmo trutta. The sequence continues at coordinate 4,875,183 of NC_042973.1, read as the reverse complement.
CTTTTCTTGTGGCAACAGGTCACTATTATTGCTGCTGTGATGGCACACTGTGGTATATCACACAATAGTTTTATCAAAGTTGGATTTGCTTTCGAATTCTTTGTGGATCTGTGTAATCTGAGGGAAATATGTGTCTCTAATATGGTCATACATTTGGCAGGAGTTTAAAAAGTGCAGCTCAGTTTCCACCTCATTTTGTGGGCAGTGTGCACATAGCCTGTCTTCTTTTGAGAGACAGGTCTGCCAACGGCGGCCTTTCTCAATAGCAAGGCTATGCTCACTGGTCAGTCACAGAGGTCAGGTTTTCTGCCCCTGTGTAATTTCTGTTTAGGGCCAAATAGCATTCTAGTTTGCTCTGGGTTTTTTTATAATTATTTACAATGATTCAAGTAATTATCTTTTTGTTTTCTCATGATTTGGTTGGGTCTAATTGTGTTGCTGCCCTGGGGATCTGTGGGGTGTGTTTGTGTTTGTGAACAGAGCCACAGTACCAGCTTGGTTAGGGGACTCTTCTCCAGGTTCATCTCTCTGTAGGTGATGGCTTGTTATGGAAGGTTTGGGAATCACTTCCCAAATTCTTGGATGGTGAGCAGACCCCAGGCCTCACAACCATATAGGGCAATGGGTTCTTTAACTGATTAAAGTATTTATAGCCAGATCCTAATTGGTATTTCAAATGTTAATTTCTTTTTGATGGCATTGAATTCCCTTCTTGTCTTATTTGTAAGTCGCTCTGGATAAGAGCGTCTGCTAAATGACTTAAATGTAAATGTAAATGTCTTGTCTCTCACATCGTTCACACCTTTGTGGAAGTTACCTGTGTAACTGTAAATAAGCATTTGTTCTTAACTGACTTGGCCAGTTAAATAAAAAAAAATACAAATTGTTGTTCATTTTCGCAGGTTGTCTGCTTGAAAGCTGAGATGTCAAATATGCTGTTTAGGTTTTCTACTGCCAAGTTTACACCTTCACTAATACAGTGAAACCTTTAGTCCAGGAAGTTGTCTAAAAGGGATTGAATTTGTTTTTGTCTAATATTTTTGGGGTAGGTTTCCACACTACTTTCCTTCCATCTTGTCACGGCCGTCGTAGTGATTGGACCAAAATGCAGCGGGAATGTGTATGCTCATATTTTCTTTTATTAAAGAAACGAAACAAAAACACACAAACAAAAAGAACGACAGAAAACAGTCCTGTCAGGCACACAGCTAAACAAGAAACAACTACCCACAAAACCTATAGAAAAACACCCCTACTAAATAGGACCTTCAATTAGAGGCAACGAGGAACAGCTGCCTCCAATTGAAGGTCAAACAATAAACTAGACATAGAAATAGAAAAACTAGAAAATAGAACATAGAAATACAAAACATAGAACACTACCCAAAAACCCCGACAACACAAAACAAACACACCCCTGCCACGTCCTGACCAAACTACAATAACAAAAAAAAAACTATACTGGTCAGGACGTGACACATCTATAGTATTTCTTATTACTATTCAGTTCCTTTGGCTTTGATGCCTCATGGTTGACTGTTCCTCTGTTCAAGTAGACTGATTTTGCTGTGATCTGATAAGGGTGTCAGTGGGCTGATTGTGAATGCTCTGAGAGACTCTGGGTTGAGGTCAGTGATAAAGTAATCTACAGTACTACTGCCAAGGGATGAGCTGTAGGTGTACTTACCAAAGGAGTCCCCTTGAAGCCTACCATTGACTATGTACTACATACCCAGCGTCTGACAGAGCTGCAGGATTTGTGACCTGTTTTTGTTGGTTGGGTCGTAGTTGGGTTTGGGGGGCATATGGGGGAGGGAATGCTGTCACCTCCAGGCAGGTGTTTGACTCCTGTGTGCTGTGGGTGTCAGGTTCCTGTCCAGTTCAGGCATTTAGGTTGCCACAGACTAGCACATGTCCCTGGGCCTGGAAATGTTGGATCTCCAATCTAGGACGGAGAAAGTGTCTTCATTAAGTTATGGGGATTCTATTGGGAGAATAAAGGTAGCACACATGATGACATTTTTCTCTGTTGAGATCATTTCCTTACTAATTTCTAGCCAGATGTAAAAATGTTCCTGTATTGACTCATTAAATAGTTCTCTGTCTCTCTCTCTCTCTCTCTCTCTCTCTCTCTCTCTCTCTCTCTCAAGTCAATTCAAAAGGCTTTATTGGCATAGGAAACATACGTTTACATTGCCAAAGCAAGTGAAATAGATAATAAACGTGTTATATCTCTCTCTGGTATGGCTAAGAGGGAGTGTGCATCAGAGTCAACATGTGTCTACCTTGCTGTGTGAGAGAGAGAGTTTATTGTGTGTGTGTGTGTGTGTGTGTGTGTGTGTGTGTGTGTGTGTGTGTATGTGTGTGTGTGTGTGTGTGTGTGTGTGTGTGTGTGTGTGTGTGTGTGTGTGTGTGTGTGTGTGTGTGTGTGTGTGTGTGTGTGTGTGTGTGTGTGTGTGTGTGTGTGTGTGTGTGTGCCAGTGTCTTTGGCTGTCTCTCTAGCTCTGTGGGAGCTGAGGGGCTGAGAGAGGGCCCTGCTAGGGGCACATTAGCCACCTGTGGAGCGGATGAGCGGTGCATAAACACCAGGACAGAGAGAGGGATGAGCTGTATCATCCTGTCAAAACTAATCTGTAGAGGCACCTAATCTGGAACACAAATGGACCACAAGACCAGACTCTGGGAATCCCTCTGGAATCCCTACGGAGGCTATTGTATTGCTCCCAGATGCTTCACCTGGAGGATATCTTTCCTAATGCACTGGACTGACAGGGAAGATTTGTGGATTCCAACTGAGCCTTGGCTTTTGAGCTCCTATAGATCAACATTATATGAAGGAGGGAGGTTTGAGGAGCTTGATGTCGATAGAGAAAGATTTGATGATTATACTGTATTAGTATTGCTCCCAGATAAGATTTCCTGAATATGTTTTTACATTTACATATACAGTAGAACCTTCCAGAACAACTCATAGGGCCGTTTTCCCTGACACAGATTAGGCCTAGCGTTGGACTAAAAATCACTTTAAATTGAGATAAATAATCCTTTCTTTTAAGGACTAATCTTAATGAACCTTTAACTGCAGTGGGTTAAATCAGGGTCCCAGAGTGTTTCTTGGTTGTCTTAAACAAATCTAGTTTGAAACAGAAGTCTATACCTCACAGACACAGTTACAGTCTGAAAGAAAGAAGATACCTGAACCATGTCAGATATAGAGACGAAATGTATTACATTTTCAGTTTGCATCCCAATATTACACTTTATATACATCACAAATAATGTAGTTTTTTTATGATTAAATTAGGAAAAATATTAATAGCATTCCACCCATGATGCAACTAGTGGGCAATGTTGTATTTTGACTGCAGGAAATGGCTATAGGTATCAGAACTCAGGATATAACCCAGATGCAGACACAGGTGGCGTAAAGTTTGTTTCTCCGAATATTTATTATAACATAGGGGTAGGCAAAGGGCAGGTCGAGGGCAGGCAGAGGTTCGTAATCCAAGGCAGAGTCAATCAGGGACAGAACGGCAGGCAGGCTCAGGGTCAAGACAGGACAGGCAGAAAGGTCAGAACCGGGAAGACTATAAAACAGGAGAAATGGGAAACACGCTGGTAAGACCTGACAAAACAAGACGAACTGGCAACAGACAAAACAGAAAATGCAGGTTTAAATGCACAGGGGATAATGGAGAAAAATACCTGGTGGAGACAAGCACAAGACAAATGAAACGAATCAGGGTGTGACAACAGAGATAGTTCAGCGATTTTACAGAACTCAAACATGCTAAATGGATATGATTGACTTACATGAGGAATTGGTCTGAAATTGTTGCGAATAATTGTCTATGTTGTCCAAATATTTATTTCAAGGTAAGTTAAAAAAAAATATTGAAATATGTAAAATCACTGAACTATCCCTTTAATCTGGGTCGCAAGGTCTGGGAAAATGGACTATATTGGGTCTGGGAAAATGGACTATATTGGGTCTGGGAAAATGGACTAAATTGGGTCTGGGAAAATGGACTAAATTGGATCTGGGAAAATGGACTAAATTGGGTCTGGGAAAATGGACTAAATTGGGTCTGGGAAAATGGACTAAATTGGGTCTGGGAAAATGGACTAAATTGGATCTGGGAAAATTGACTAAATTGGATCTGGGAAAATTGACTAAATTGGGTCTGGGAAAATGGACTAAATTGGATCTGGGAACATGGACTATATTGGGTCTGGGAAAATGGACTAAATTGGATCTGGGAAAATGGACTATATTGGGTCTGGGAAAATGGACTATATTGGGTCTGGGAAAATGGACTATATTGGGTCTGGGAAAATGGACTATATTGTATAAGTGCCAAGGTCTGGTAAAACTGACTATTTTGGGTCTGGAAAAACGGACTATATTGTATAAGTGCCAAGGTCTGGGAAAGTCCCAACTGAAAGGAGTTCTTGAGGCAACCCATTATGTAAACTCTCCCTAAATGAAAGCATAGATTCCAAATTATGTTACAGTTGTTTCTAACGGAAAAGTTATGACTTTGATTGACATCGACGCTTATGACAGCATAAAAAAAAGGCTTCCAAAGAAGGTATCAAGCTAAGTGTTCCCACTCAAATTCTACTTGCCCACTTGGTCATAAATGTTTTCTCATGCTGCCCCTCGTGAATGCATTGATATTCATGTCTGTGTAATGGGTGGGTGGGGGTGGGGGGGGGGAAGTAATAAATAATACATTCCTCTGAATCGAACCATTGTACAACCGTACTTCCATTCTGCACAATCAGACGTGCTGTGATGTTGGATCTTAATAATTTAATAGGCCCGTTGCTGTACAGTATGATGCAGAGCCGGGGGCACAGTTTGTCTGGATTTCTCTTCTCCATAAAAACCACCACCCACAACTGAACACATGCAGGGGTGTTACAATGCTAGGGCAAACATTTAACAACCCCCCCAAAAAATATATAAACCATAGTAGGACATTTTAAGAAAATCTAAGGCCTTTGTTTTCCCCCCTGTTTTCTCATTGTCGGGCGGTTTCCAGATAAAACCTTGTGTTGTATGGTTTGTATGGTGTGTGTGGTTTGTATGGTGTGTGTGGTTTGTATGGTTTGGGTGGTTTGTGTGGTTTGTATGGTTTGGGTGGTTTGTGTGGTTTGGGTGGTTTGGGTGGTTTGGGTGGTTTGGGTGGTTTGGGTGGTTTGTATGGTTTGGGTGGTTTGTATGGTGTGTATGGTTTGTATGGTTTGTATGGTTTGGGTGGTTTGTGTGGTTTGGGTGGTTTGTATGGTTTGTATGGTGTGTGTGGTTTGTATGGTTTGGGTGGTTTGTGTGGTTTGTATGGTTTGGGTGGTTTGGGTGGTTTGGGTGGTTTGGGTGGTTTGTATGGTTTGGGTGGTTTGTGTGGTTTGGGTGGTTTGTATGGTTTGGGTGGTTTGTATGGTGTGTATGGTTTGTGTGGTTTGTATGGTTTGGGTGGTTTGTATGGTTTGGGTGGTTTGTGTGGTTTGGGTGGTTTGTATGGTTTGGGTGGTTTGTATGGTGTGTATGGTTTGTATGGTTTGTATGGTTTGGGTGGTTTGGGTGGTTTGTATGGTTTGGGTGGTTTGTGTGGTTTGGGTGGTTTGTATGGTTTGGGTGGTTTGTATGGTGTGTATGGTTTGTGTGGTTTGTATGGTTTGGGTGGTTTGTGTGGTTTGTGTGGTTTGTATGGTTTGGGTGGTTTGGGTGGTGTGTATGGTTTGTATGGTTTGGGTGGTTTGGGTGGTTTGGGTGGTTTGTATAGTTTGTATGGTTTGGGTGGTTTGGGTGGTGTGTATGGTTTGTATGGTTTGTATGGTTTGTATGGTGTATATGGTTTGTATGGTTTGTATGGTTTGGGTGCAAATATGTGCCAAACGTTGCATGTTTGGAAGATGTAGCTATTGAGGCATAATAACTGTATTGACAGTTTTAGGGTAGCAGGTTTATTATCACGTGCTTATCCATCTGAGTATCGCTTTGATAAATCGCTGTTAAAATGCTAAAATGTGTTTCATTAGCTACTGGAAACCAAAACCCTGAAGCACTGACTCACAACCACACAGTTCACACAACATGAACAACATATTTCTGAAAGAGACACTCGAACGATAACTGAAACCACAACCAATCTGCATTTCCAAAGCGGCACATCATTTGGGTGGCGTGTGAAGTACCCTAATGAACAATTGGATCATCCATTAAAACGGGAAGCTAATTTACAAAATGGTGGCGGTAAGAGACGAGGGCCACTTCGCATGCAAAGTGCCGTCAGCAGGGCCTGACGCAGACAATGACACTAATAAGTCTAAAGCAAACAGCTTTTCCTAACAATTGAAATATAACCTGACCTCCCCAGGCAGGTAATGGCAGTGGGTTGAGTGGTTTGGTTTAAACGACTCATTTGAAACAATGGTAGCAAAATGAGAGACACACGCAAACTGACAGGTACAAAGGAACTTCCTGCGGACACCGGATCAGGTCAACAGAAATAATTAAGCACTTGACTCGTTCGAAAGACAAGCCTACAGATTACACCCACAGGACAGGATTAATGAAAAAGGGATTGGGAGGAGGAAAAGGGGAGGGTGGGTGGAAACCATTGCAGTAAGTCTGATTTCAGACGCATAATGATTTAATTTGGTCACATAATCACCATTACTCATCAGGGAATGACAACCACACTGTCCCCTGAGGGAGAGATAACAAAGTAGTGTGTGTGTGTGTGTGTGTGTGTGTGTGTGTGTGTGTGTGTGTGTGTGTGTGTGTGTGTGTGTGTGTGTGTGTGTGTGTGTGTGTGTGTGTGTGTGTGTGTGTGTGTGTGACACAACAGTTACACAGAACAGTGACACAGAACAGTGAGACTCTCTGCTACCGCACGGCAAGCGGTACCGGAGCGCCAAGTCTAGGTCCAAGAGGCTTCTAAACATCTTCTACCCCCAAGCCATAAGACTCCTGAACGGCTAATCAAATGGCTACCCAGACTATTTGTATTGCCCACCTCCCTCCCTCCTTATTTTACGCTGCTGCTACTCTCTGTTATTATCTATGCATAGTCACTTTAATAATTCTACCTACATGTAAATATTACCTCAATTACCTCGACTAACCGGCCCCCCCCCCACATTGACTCTGTAAAAGTAACCCCTGTATATAGCCTCGCTATTGTTATTTTACTGTTGCTCTTTAATTATTTGTTACTTTTATTTCTTACCTTTTTAAGTATTTTCTAAAAACAGCATTGTTGTTTAAGGGCTTGTAAGTAAGCATTTCACTGTAAGGTCTATTGGATTTGGCGCGTGTGACAAATGAAATTTAAATGTATTTAATTTGAGACAGAACAGTGAGACGAACAGTGAGACAGATCATTGAGACAGAACAGTGAGACAGAACAGTGAGACAGAACAGTGAGACGGGCTTTTGAGACAGAACAGTGAGACAGAACAGCGAGACAGAACAGTGAGACAGATCATTGAGACAGAACAGTGAGACGGATTTTTGAGACAGAAGAGTGAGACAGATCATTGAGACAGAACAGTGAGACAGAACAGTGAGACAGAACAGTGAGATGGATTTTTGAGACAGATAAGTGAGACAGAACAGTGAGACAGAACAGTGAGACGGACTTTTGAGCCAGAACAGTGAGACAGAACAGTGAGACGGACTTTTGAGACAGAACAGTGAGACAGAACAGCGAGACAGAACAGTGAGACAGATTTTTGAGCCAGAACAGTGAGACAGATCATTGAGACAGAACAGTGAGACAGAACAGTGAGACAGAGCAGTGAGACAGAACAGTGAGACAGAACAGTGAGAAAGAACAGTGAGACAGAACAGTGAGATGGATTTCTGAGACAGAACAGTGAGACAGAACAGTGAGACAGAACAGTGAGACAGATCATTGAGACAGAACAGTGAGATAGAACAGTGAGACAGAACAGTCAGACGGATTTTTGAGACAGAACAGTGAGACAGATCATTGAGACAGAACAGTGAGACAGATCATTGAGACAGAACAGTGAGACAGATCATTGAGACAGAACAGTGAGACAGATCATTGAGACAGAACAGTGAGACAGAACAGTTAGACAGATCATTGAGACAGAACAGTGAGACAGAACAGTCAGACGGATTTTTGAGACAGAACAGTGAGACAGATCATTGAGACAGATCATTGAGACAGAACAGTGAGACAGATCAGTGAGACAGAACAGTGAGACGGATTTATGAGACAGAACAGTGAGACAGATCAGTGAGACAGAACAGTGAGACAGATCAGTGAGACAGAACAGTGAGACAGAACAGTCAGACAGAACAGTGAGACAGAACAGTGAGACAGAACAGTGAGACAGATCAGTTAGACAGAACAGTGAGACAGAACAGTGAGACAGAACAGTGAGACAGATCAGTGAGACAGAACAGTTAGACAGAACAGTGAGACAGAACAGTGAGACAGAACAGTTAGACAGAACAGTGAGACAGAACAGTTAGATAGTCCTGTTCTCTGTTTTTAATGTGGGTCACTTTTTGGGGTCATTGTTGATTGAGGTGAACGGACAGATAAAGGGACACACAGGCAGGTGACAATGGGCTGACATAATGTAGGTTTCCTATTCACACAAACACAAAGGGAGTGGAGGGAAGCAATCTCCTTAACAACCACCTTGTTAGATAACCACATGCGGCTAGGGAATGGTGATGGACAATTAACGGTGTGGACGGTATTGGTGTAGACGGTGATGTGAACGGTAACAGTGTGGATGTTAACAATGTGTACAGTAACTGTGTGGACGGCAACATTGTGTACAGTAACAGTGTGGAGGTTAACAGTGTGGACATTTGCATTGTGTACAGTAACGTTGTGGACGGCAACAGTGTGGATGGTAATGGTGTGGACAGTAATGGGAATGATAACAGTGTGGACGGTAACAGTGTGGACGGTAACATTGTGTACAGTAACTGTGTGGACGGTAACATTGTGGACAGTAACAGTGTGGACGGTGACAGTGTGGAATGTAACAGTGTGGACGGTAACATTGTGGACAGTAACAGTGTGGACGGTGACAGTGTGCACAGTAACAGTGTGGACAGTAACATTGTGCACAGTAACAGTGTGGACGGCAACAGTGTGGATGGTAATGGTGTGGACAGTAATGGGAATGATAACAGTGTGGACGGTAACAGGGTGGACGGTAACAGTGTGGACGGTAATGGTGTGGACAGCTATCGATGCCGTCTAGGAGACTTCTCTGTAGTCTTTAACTTATTGATGTGTTGTTTTGCAGTTCGGAAAAATACATATTTTTTTCTGTAGCGAAGTTCGTGAGGAAAGACCACAAGCCACCTACGTCCTCCCTGCTGTTCTAATACTTTCACTCAGCTGGTCCACCACTAGCGCGTATGCTTCCTGCATCCTCCCTCCTGTTCTAATAGTCTCTATCAATTGCAGAATATGATGGGAGTCTGCAATGCAAAAGCCAGCTGCCCCGAACAGGACTCCTTCCACAAACACCGAGAGTCCTGATCCCCAGCTGATCCCATCACTCCTCCGCGACCTGAATCACCAAGCCACTCCAACTTTAAGAGCAACCCGCTCCTCTAGCACCTACAGACAACCACATCCCACCACCAAGAGCACCCGCTCTTCATCGTCCTATGGGGGTGTTGGAGGAATGGGGGTAGAGGGGGGAGTTGAAGGAATGGGGGTGTGGGGGGGGGGGGGTTGGAGGAAGGGTGGGGGGGTCATCCTCAGCCACTCCTCTGTAAATCAGCGTCCCATTGGCTCCCCCATTCAGGATGGCAATATTTACCTCATTCTATCCAATCCCTAATCCTTTTTAGCAACACTCTCAGAAACCCCGGAATGGCCTTTCTTTTCTCTGTATTCACTTGTTTTTCTGGAATGATGGAGAAGAGTGGTGGCTGGCTGTGATAGGGCCTGAGAGATCAGGGAGCAGGGGGCTGGCTGTGATAGGGCCTGAGAGATCAGGGAGCAGGGGGCTGGCTGTGATAGGGCCTGAGAGATCAGGGAGCAGGGGGCTGGCTGTGATAGGGCCTGAGAGATCAGGGAGCAGGGGGCTGGCTGTGATAGGGCCTGAGAGATCAGGGAGCAGGGGGTTGGCTGTGATAGGGCCTGAGAGATCAGGGGGCTGTCTGTGATAGGGCCTGAAAGATCAGGGAGCAGGGAGCTGGCTGTGATAGGGCCTGAGAGATCAGGGAGCAGGGGGCTGTCTGTGATAGGGCCTGAGAGATCAGGGAGCAGGGGGCTGGCTGTGATAGGGCCTGAGAGATCAGGGAGCATGGGGCTGGCTGTGTTAGGGCCTGAGAGATCAGGGAGCAGGGAGATGGCTGTGATAGAGCCTGAGAGATCAGGTAGCAGGGGGCTGGGCATCTCAAATGTCCAGAGAAATCTACCCTGATTGATTTGATATTGATTTTGATTTTCCACATAAATATTCTGAGTTTGGTGTTTTCTGTAATGATTTAAAGGGAGGGATAACCCATGGTTTTCTCCAAATAGTAAACAAACATGCCCCATTCCACAGGTTCAGAGTTAAAGGGAGGGGTAATCCAAGGTTTTCTTCTGAGCTGTCTTGTATTATTCATGAACGTAATCTATCCTGGGCAAAAGCAAGGAAATCATGTTCTGATGCTGATTGGCTTGTTTTTATACAGCTACAAAGCAACTGTTCTTCTCTTCTCAGGAAGACCAAGTCTGAATATTTTATGTCTGTTATGACTAATAACCTGAATGACCCTAGACCGTTTTGGAAGGCTATTAAGTCTATGTCTAGTAACAGTAATGTTAATGAATTACCATCATGTCTATTGAAGGACTCTGTTGATGTATATGACAAAACTGAAATGCTGAATTGTTTCAATGAGCAGTTTGTATCATCTGGTAGACTGTTTGATTCAGTGTCCTCTGTCTCTGTACAACCCTATGTGGATGAACCAGTGAGAGCTGGTCAAACTTTTAGCGTTTTGCCATTCTCAGTGCAGGAGGTACATAAAGTCCTGGAATCCTCAGATCAGAGAAAGCATGCCGATCCCAATCTTCTTGATCCCTGCTTTTCAATACTTGCAGCTTATTTCATAGCTGAACCACTTACATATCTATTCAATCTAACCATGGAATGTAATGAAATTCCAAGGATCTGGAAATCAGCATTTGTCCTGCCACTTTTAAAAGAGGGAGATTCAACTTTAAAAAATAATTATAGGCCAATCTCAAAGCTGTCACCCCTGGCAAAAAAATACTTGAAACCCTTGTTAGTGAACATCTAAAAGAGTTGTTATATACTAACTCTGTTTTATCAATGTGCCAATCGGGCTTCAGGTAGAAGCATAGCACAATTACAGCAGCCATGAAGGTTTTAAATGATATCGCTGAAGCCCTTGACAAAAAACAGCACTGTGTCTCACTTTTTATTGATCTTTGTAAGGCTTTTCATACAGTTGATCATGTTATACTGAGGCAGAGATTGTCGAGTGTAAGTCTTTCGGAGCATGCAGTTGCATGGTTTGCTAACTATCTGTCTGATAGAACTCAGTGCACTCAATTTGATGGGCTCATGTCTGTTAAATTGTCTGTCTGTAATGGTGTGCCCCAGGGCCCTGTACTTGGTCCCCTCTTATTCACTATTTCTATAAATAATTTAGGCAAACATTTGCAAAATGCGCAACTTCACTTTTATGCTGATGATACTGTTATTTATTGTTGTGCCTCGTCTCTCACAAAAGCTTTCCAGAACTTGCAAACTGCTTTTTATACTGTTCAACATATCTTGTGTCAATTGAAGCTTATCCTCAATACTGACAAAACTGAACTAATGGTGTTTTCTAAAGCAAGAAATAGATCTCTGAACCTTTCACCTATTATTATCTGTCAGGGCAATGAGATTGACACTGTAACCTCATATAAATATTGTGGATTTTTAATTGATGACGGCCTCTCTTCTAAATTGCTAATTAAACAATTTACTAAATAATTGAAGCTGAAGTTGGGATTTTATTTTAGGAATAAGGCTAGTATCAGCTCCATTGATGCCAATACTAGACTATGGTGATATTTTATATGTGAATGCTCAGTGTTTGAGATCAATTGACACCCTTTACCATCGAGTAGTGAGATTTATTTTAAACTGTAAAACCCTTATGCACCACTGCACTTTATATACCAGGGTTGGCTGGCCTTCTCTAGTCGCTCGCAGGCTCAGTCACTGGTATACTTTAATTTACATAGCCTGAATTTGGTATAAGGGCTTTTATGTGCACTGTGCCATCGGCTTGGAATGCTTTACAAATAGTTTTTAAGCTGGAAGAACTTGTCCCGATTAGTGTTTTTAAATCATTGATCAAGGATTTTGAGTCTGATTCCTTGACATGTCAATGTTTTTAATTTGCTATTTTATGATTTTGTTATACTCCTGTGATTTCTATGTTTTTTACTAGATTAATTGCAGGTTTTCATGTTGTCTGTCTGTAATTATGTAATGACTTGATGCTGCATATCTTGGCCAGGACGCTCATAAAAAGAGATTTCAAATCTCAATGAGCCCTTCCTGGTTAAATAAAGGTTAAATAAAGGTTAACCCTTGTGTTGTCTTAAGGGTAAAAAAATGACCCGCCACCATGTTTAACAGCACAGAAAACCCCTAAATGATATTTTTTCAACATGAAATTTGATGAATTTTCCTAGTGACCCCAACGTTAGAAAAAGTTAAACATCGCCTTTGTTCATATTTCCATGAAAAGCTGTACACCACCAGTGTACAAAGATTGTTATAGGGACATTTTTTACCCGGCAGTTATAAAATCATTTACACACCACAAGAAACACAAAGACACACACACACACACACACGCACACACAATTAGAAATTGAGGTTATGTGTGCTACTGATTAAACTCAGCCAGCAGCTCCTGAAGAGGAAGATCACCATGGTTGGCACAGTTTGAAAGAACAAGCCTGAGCTCCTCTCTACACTCCTCGCAACAAGGGGGAGAGCGACCTTCTCATCAAAGTTTGCCTTCACCCCCACCACCACTCTAGTTTCTTACCTTCCAAAGAGGAACAAGAATGTCGTCCTCCTGAGCACACTGCACAAAACGGCTGAGATCGGTGATTGTGAGGACAGGAAGCCAGCCGTCATCATGGACTACAACCACAACAAAGGTGAAAGGAACTTATAGCTGCAGGAGTATGACTGCCCGCTGGCCCCTGGTCATCTTCCATAACATCATTGATGTGTCCTCATACAGTGCCTTTGTGATATGGAACAAGATCAACCCTACCTGGATGCCAGATAAGCGGAACAAGAGGAGGGTGTTCCCGCAGCAGCTGGGAAAGGCACTTGTAACCCCACACATTCAAAGAAGGGAGTGCCTCCCCCGCACAGCAGCTTCTGCAGCGCTTGTGAAAGCTGTTCAGGGGGATGAATCTTGTCCTGATCCACCTGAGGTTGCAGCTGGGGCAGGCAAGAGGAGGAGATGCCAGTTCTGCCCCCCAAAGAAGGACTGTAAAACAAATACTATATGCTGCACATGTGAGAAATACATCTGCAAAGTCCATGCACACACACTTGCATACTGTCCTATGTGCTAATTAGAGTTGATTGATTTATGTTCTTCACATTTTTGTTTGTATCTTTTATGTTATTTTATTCTTATTTATTGTTGTTGTTTATACACCTTGTGGGTGGGGGCAATGGTTAAAATATGGGAGAAGACTAGTATTTTGTAGCTGAATTCCTCATTGTACAGTATATAAGAATATTTTACTGTGTTGCCAAAAAAGACTGTTATTGTTTCCCTTCAATAAAATGCATTTGAAACTACTTCCTGCACATATCTGCTACTTTCTTAGGCTATACAAGTGCTATCTCTTGCTAAAAAAAATGATGTGTACACCAATGCAATACCTTTAGCAATAATAATAATAATAATAATAAACCTCTACTTTAGTAAAGAAACAATTATAATAAAAACGAGTGGTGTCCACTGATTAAATGCAGTCTTTCTGCATTGTGAAGAGGGAAAACCCAGATATTCACAAACAATAGGTTGTTTCTTCATGCAAAATAGATTTGGGGTTTAAAATGCAATTAAGCTGATTTATTTTAGAGGTTTAGTGAAGGCGGGTAATGTTTTTACAGAATGTTCAGACCATTTTTTTTTTATTTAACCTTTATTTAACCAGGCAAGTCAGTTAAGAACAAATTCTTATTGACAATCATGGCCTAGGAACAGTGGGTTAACTGCCTTGTTCAGGGGTCGAATGACATATTTTTACCTTTGTCAGCTTGGGGATTCGATCTAGCAATCATTCGGTTACTGGCCCAATGTCCTTACCACTAGGCAACCTGCCACCCTGACTACACAAGGGTTAATAAAATAAATAGGGCCAGAGAGATCAGGAAACAGAAGGCTTGCTGTGGAATGTGCAATTTTGTTATGGCGTTCATGAGTTTATGCTCTAGATAATGAATAATTATGCTACTTGGATTTTTGCATTCGGTGTTACTTGGGAATATTGGATATTTTGCTGACATTTTCAGATTCCAGGGTCATCCTCACGGTTTTCTCTCTCATCATCAGTTGCCTTAAGCCCTGTGTGATATGTGTCATGCCAAAGATGATCTGTTGTACTGACAAGATAGTCAAGTGACCACTCTAACAATAGAAATGCATGCCCTCAAAGATGGAAGGCAGGCGGGAAGAGGCGAGATCAGGTCAAATAAAATAAAATAAAATATTATTTGTTACATGCTTCGTAAACAACAGGTGTCGACTAACAGTGAAATACTTCCCAACAATGGTCCTAAACAGCTTCTACCCCCAAGCCATAAGACTCCTAAACATCTAATCAAAGGACTACTCAGACCCCTCTTTTACCCTGCTGCCACTCTCTGTTTATAATCTATGCATAGTCACCTTAACTGTACCTACATCTACATATTACCTCAATTATCTCGACTAACTGGTGCCCCCTCCCAATGACTCTGTACCGGTACCCCCATGTATATAGCCTTGCTTGTTATTTTGCTACTGCAGTTTAATTATTGGTTACTTTTATTTTCTATTTTTTACTTACCACTTATTTAATTTTTTTTAAATCTTCTTAAAGCATTGTTGGTCAAGGGCTTGTAAGTAAGCATTTCACTGTAAGGTGAACCTGTTGTATTCGGCGCACGTGACAAATAAAATTTGATATGAGTTGAAAGAAAATAGGGAAATAATAGAACAGTAAAACATGTAATAATAAAAGTCATAATAAATACAGTAACGATAACATGGTTATATACAGGGAGTACCAGGTAATAACATGGTTATATACAGGGAGTATCAGCTAATAACATGGTAATATACACAGAGTACCAGGTAATAACATGGCTATATACAGGAAGTACCAGGTAATAACATGGCTATATACACAGAGTACCAGGTAATAACATGGCTATATACACAGAGAACCAGGTAATAACATGGCTATATACACAGAGCACCAGTACTGAGTCAATGTGCAGGAGTACCTGGTAATAACATGGCTATATACACAGAGTACCAGGTAATAACATGGCTAGTCAATGTGCAAGGGAATAACATTTTTTAATTTTACCTTTATTTAACTAGGCAAGTCAGTTAAGAACAAATTCTTTTTTTCAATGACAGCCTAGGAACAGTGGATTAACTGCCTTGTTCATGGGCAGAACGATAGATTTGTACCTTGTCAGCTCGGGGATTTGAACTTGCAACCTTTCGGTTATTAGTCCAATGCTCTAACCACTAGGCTACGTTGCCTCCGCACATGGCTATATACACAGAGCACCAGTACTGAGTCAATGTGCTGGGGTACCAGGTAGTAACTTGGCTATATACACAGAGTGCCAGGTAATAACATGGCTATATACACAGAGCACCAGTACTGAGTCAATGTGCTGGGGTACCAGGTAGTAACTTGGCTATATACACAGAGTGCCAGGTAATAACATGGCTATATACACAGAGCACCAGTACTGAGTCATTGTGCAGGGGTACCAGGTAATAACTTGGCTATATACACAGAGTACCAGTACTGAGTAAATGTGCTGGGGTACCAGGTATTAACTTGGCTATATACACAGAGTACCGGTACCGAGTCAATGTGCAGGGGTACGAGGTAATTGAGGTAGAGACGTATAGATAACTAGGAATAAAATGACAGATAGTAAACAGTAGCAGCAGCTTATGTGATGAGTCAAAAAAGTTAGTGCAGTCAAGGCAGATTGTCCCGATAACTATTTGGTAGTGTTATACGCATTACCCTCTGTGGCACCTTGCGTTCGGATGCTACACAGTTGAGATGAGCAGCCTGTCAAGATGCTCTTAACGTTGCAGCTTTAAAAAAATTTGAGGATCTGAGTGCCCATGCCAAATCTTTTCAGCCTCCTTGTGCCTTCGTCACGATTCTGTTGGTGTGTTTGAACCATGATAGATCCTTAGTGATGTGTACACTGCTCCACTACAGCCTCGTCGATGTTAATGGGGGCGTGCTCGGCCCTCCGTTTTCTGTAGTACACGATCAGCTCTTTAGTCTTGCTAAAGTTGAGGAAGAGGATGTTTTCCTGGCACCACACTGCCAGGTCTCTGACCTCCTCCCTATAGACTCTCTCATTGTCGTAGGTAATCAGGCTTACCTCCGTTTTGGCATCAGCAAACTGAATGATGGGGTTGGAGTTGGACGCTACACAGGGGTGCGTGTTTAGTCCCCTCCTGTTAGTCCCTTCCTGTTCACCCAAGCATTCAGACTAAGCACGTACCCCTGAGGAGCGCCCGTGTTGAGGGTCAGCGTGGCGGATATGTTGTTGCCTACCCTCACCACCTGGGGGTGTCCGATCAGGAAGTCTAGAATCCAGTTGCAGTGGGAGGTGTTCAGTCCCAGGGTCCTTAGCTTAGTGATGAGCTTGGAGGGTACTATTGTGTTGAAACCTGAGCTGTAGTCAATGAACAGCATTCTCACAGAGGTGTTATTTTTGTCCAAATAAGAAAAGGCATTGCAGAGTGCAATAGAGATTGTATCATTTGTAGATCTGTTGAGGCGGTATGTGAATTGGAGTGGGTCCATAGTGTCTGGGATGATGGTGTTGATGTGAGCCCTGACCAGGCTTTCAAAGAATTTATTGGCTACAGACGTGAGTGCTATGGTGCGATAGTCCTTTAGACAGGTTACATTGGCGTTCTTGGGCACAGGGACTATGGTGGTCTGCTGGAAAAATGTAGATACTGTACTACAGAATGGGTAAGAGAGAGGTTGAAAATGTCAGTGAAGACACTTGCCAGCTTGGTCAGCGCATGCTCTGAGTACGTATTCTGGTAATCCATCTGGCCCTGTGGCCTTGGGAATGTTAAGCTGTTTAAAGGTTTTAGTCATATCTGCTACGGAGAGCATGATCACACAGTCATCTGGAACAGCTGGTGATCTCACGCATGGTTCAGTGCTGCTTGCCTCGAAGCTCGCATAGAAGCCATTTACCTCATCTGGTAGGCTCGCATCTCTGGGCATCTTGTGGCTGAGTTTCCATTTGTAATCTGTGATAGTTTGCAAGCTCTGCCACATCCAACGAGCATCTGAGCTGATGCAGTAGAATTAGAATTTAGTCCTGTAATGACACTTTGCCTGTTTGATGGTTTGTCGGAGGGCGTAGCAGGACTTCTTATAAGCGCCCCGGTTAGTGTCCCGCTCTTTCAAAGCGGCAGCTCTAGTCTTTAGCTCAGTGTGGATGTTGCCTGTAATCTATTGATTCTTGTTGGGATATGTATGTATGTACGGTCACTATGGGGACAATGTCTATTCGGTCAAATAGCAAATTAGCAATTACATTTTGTGTTACAAATTCCACACTTTCACGTTGCCTCTTCCTCTCTGGTCACACCAGACCCACTACCTGGCACTTCCAGGGGAACTTGTTTGTCTCCCCAACCTCTCCATCAGAGGAGCTACTCTGTCTCTCCAACCTCTCCATCAGAGGAGCTACTCTGTCTCCCCAACCTCTCCATCAGAGGAGCTACTCTGTCTCCCCAACCTCTCCAACAGAGGAGCTTCTCTCTCTCCCCAACCTCTCCAACAGAGGAGCTTCTCTCTCTCCCCAACCTCTCCCACAGAGGAGCTTCTCTCTCTCCCCAACCTCTCCAACAGAGGAGCTTCTCTCTCTCCCCAACCTCTCCAACAGAGGAGCTTCTCTCCCCAACCTCTCCCCCAGAGGAGCTTATCTGTCTCCCAAACCTCTCCCACAGAGAAGGTTATCTGTATCCTCAACCTCTCCCACAGAGGAGGTTATCTGTATCCTCAACCTCTCCCACAGAGGAGCTTCTCTGTCTCCCCGACCTCTCCCACAGAGGAATACTAAACCATACTAGAAAGGATCAGTGGATTGTGTATGTTTTTCATCAGGCTTTATGTCTGTTCTCCTCTCTTTTGTCTCCCAATATCAAAGCGTTTCAGTGTTTTCCCCCTCCTAAAATGACACATCACCGTTTATTCTGATTTGAATAACTGGATAAAGCACAAAGGACCACATAGAATAGGGATCCACATGGAACTCTTTTCACCACTCGCTGAAAAGGGCATTGTTGTGTCCGACCGCAGTGTTTGAGTTTGTGTTCGGCGTTTCAAGCAGTGGGAAGATTACAGGCGATGAAAGAATCCACTTAACACATTCTGTTTCCTATTTTATCTTTCCTTTACTCTCCTATTTGCTTTGCACCATTTTGAAAGAGGAGAATTACTGGCAAATGGGATTGATTTTCTATCTGTTGCTGTCCAGGTACTGGTTTAACTCAACTTCAAAGGGCAACTGAGCTCTTTGAAGTATGGGCTAGACGAGACACACCTGTTTTTTCCTGTTGCAATAATTGTTGAGCATACCCAACACTGATGGTGAATGACAGAGCTATGGTTTATGGGGACCTGACAGTCGGTCTGCGACACAGAAATCCTCACCATTCAATGACAAGGCGGTGGTATCTTACAACGGGAAATAACACCTTACCTGAGACTTAGTGTAAACGGATAATGACAAGCATGCAAGTCTGGAGATATTAATTACCACACATGATCTGCACAGCTGGTATTCCAAAAGGTCTTGTGCAATGGCAGACATATTTGGATAATGTCATACGTTTATAAAAAATACCATTTTACTACGCCAAGGGGTGAGTAAATTCAATAACACCAAAATAAAATAAATAATTGACAGTATATTCATCCTATCCTCGTATCCTGGTGATCACATAACTCTGTCCTGTTTTACAACGTCATGTTTCTTCATTTCATTTCTCCAGGTAACCATGAAGTTGTAAGGCTCTATACAGTAGACCTACAGAGCGATAGTTGGTGCCATTGAATTTGCATGCCTATTTAATCTATTTCATTTAATCATCATTTATGTCCTCAGGGGACCTTGTCCTTAAAGCGTACCTTAGTAGGATGACTGGATTCCTCTCTAACTGCATGGAAGACACAGTAGTTTAACATGAGCTCACATTCTGCTATATCATTAGCCTATGGTTATGGCACAATGTGTATGTTTCCAAACCCCAAAAAAAACGATCCGTTTTGAAACACTTTTTGTTTTTGTTTTAAAACATATTGTTTCTCTTTCTTTCGCCCTCCACTAAGTCCAGATGCTTTGGATTGTGAGCGCTGTGAAAGTTATAGTGCAGGAGAGGGTAGTTGGTAGCAGCAGTGGTAGTCTGATGTTCTGGTTTTAAAATCAAGCCAAGCAAAGGTAATTCAAAATAATTAAATAAAAAAATATCTCAATGTGATGAGCCAGCACAAAGGCTCTAGTAAAATGCCTCTAGTAAAAATCCTCAGATTCACCGCCGGAATATCTGGCCCAGACCTTAAGGCCACTAAACGCTGAGCAAGGTCAAGGTCATTGAAATCATTCATCATGTTTTATTCCACTTTGGGGCAAAGCGTGCCAGCATTGGAGAGAGAAGAAAAAATAAGGGAGGAGGAGGTATGGTGTAGACATAATAATGCATTGGAGAAAAGGATTAAACATTACTGGGTTAGAGACGGTATCGAGTATCTAAATGTGAAACAGCTGTTGATCCAGGTTCAACGTAAATACCACTGTGTTAAAAAACGTAGAATTGATCTTTTTTTATGTGACAATCACGTCAACGTGTCAAGTCTCAAATTCACATTAACATAATAAAACATTTAAATTCCTATATATCAGTTACCGTCTCCTCTAGAATTACCTTTGCAAGTGACACAATTATGAGAGAAATGTAAATTACTATTTGCATAATTAAATATATGATAATCACAACTGAGTTTTCCATTTACTACTGGAAGCTTAAAGAAATTGTATGTGCCTGTTGAAATGCCTATGGGGAAAATCTAGAAGTACGTGCCATCTTTAGTATCTCTTCCCATCCACAGGCTTACATTTATTAATATTTTTAATTTATTTTGTTATTTATCCTTTATTTAACTAGGCAAGTTAGTTAATAAGAACAAATTCTTATTTACAATGACGGCCTACTCCCAATCATGGCCAGATGTGATACTGCCTGGATTCGAACCAGGGACTGTAGTGATGCCTCTTGCACTGAGTTGCAGTGCCTTAGACCTCTGCGGAACACATTGTGTTGCAGTTTTTCTGGGGTCTGACCTAGTGACACTTCTCCAAATGCCATGGAGATGGGGCTCAGCTGAAGTTCAAAGGTCCCTGTCTTCCCCATCAGCACTCGCCTTGTGAGCATGGAATGAGCATGGTGTCCTGGGGTGTCAACCCGGTCTCAGAGCATTACGTATTATTATGTACATAAATCCAAGACTCTCCATTTAGTATGATATGTTACGTTTGGTATGGTTACATAAGACAGATGGTTACTAAAGGTAATAATGAAAGGAGGGTGGTTGGTCAGAGTGGATGAGGCAGGCGTATAATACAAACGTCTAGCAATCCAAATATATTTAATCTCATCACGGACAATTTAAGCTAATTAGCAACTTTTCAACTACCTACTACTTTTTTGTTACTTTGCAACTACTTAGCGTGTTAGCTAACCCTTGCCCTATCCCTAACATTAACCCTTTTACCTAACCCTTCACATATTGCTATTTATTGTAGTCAGACGACTAATATTAATACTATGCATGCAAGTCTCTCTTGGCTAAGATTTGAGGAAAGACTGACTGCGCCACTTCTTGTTTTTATAAGAAACATTAATGTGTTGGATATTCAAAATGATTTGCAAAGTCAGCTTACAAACAGCACTGACACACAACACACTCTTACCTCACCAGACATATATCCAAGGGTCTTTCCACATTGCCCAGGTCCAGAACAAATTTAAGGAAACGTACAGTATTATACAGAGTCATTAGTGCATGGAACTCCCTTCCATCTTATATATATCAAGTGAACAGCAAACCTGGTTTAGAAAAAACACATAAAGGAACACCTCACGCCTCTCCCACATGTGATCTCTTGTTGTGTGTTTGTACTGACATGTATGTGGAACTGATAGATACACACACACACACACACACACACACACACACACACACACACACACACACACTACATGTTAATGTTTTTTAAATGTATGTAAATCGTAAAGTATTTTGTCTGTAATGTCTTTTTCGTTAAGTGTCGGACCCCAGTAAGACTAGCTGTCTCCATTGGTATCGGCTAATGAGGATCCTAATAAATCAAATCACCTAATCCTAACCTAACCTTAACCCTTTAATCTAACTCCTAACCTTAACCTTAACCCCTAGCCTAGCTAACGATATCAAGCTAGCTAACGTTAGCCACCTAGCTAGAATTCATAATATATCAAAACGTTTAGCTAATTTGTAACATATTGAACTTTATGCAAATTCGTAATGTACAGTATAATATGAATTGTAATTCGAAACATATCACACAAAATTATGTGATGGACATTCACAAATTAATACATACCATACGAAACGTAACATGAACAAGCCAGCCAGCTGCCCTTCCGGACCATGGGGCCCTGAACCATTCAGCTGCCCTCCCGGACCATGGGGCTTTGAGCCTGAACCAGCGAGCCAGCTGCCCCCCCCAGACCATGAGGCCCTGAACCATTCAGCTGCCCTTCCGGACCATCGGGCTTTAACAGGGGAATACAGCAGGGCTACTAGGGCTGAACGACATGAGACAGTTTATCAGTTTATCATGAGACAGTTTAAATCCTGAAAAACCAACAACTGTCTGGTTAACATCGGTAAAAATTTATAAAAAAATAAAATGAAGTACAAATAAGTACAAATGGTGTAGTATAATTATGTTGATGTATGTGAAGAACTCTTACCAGATATACACCCATTATAACACTTACCAGTATATCTGGAAAGAGTTATTCTGGGTGTATATCTGGAAAGAGTTATACTGGGTGTATATCTGGAAAGAGTTATTCTGTGTGTATATCTGGTAAGAGTTATTCTGTGTGTATATCTGGTAAGAGTTATTCTGGGTGTATATCTGGTAAGAGTTATACTGGGTGTAAATCTGGTAATGTTATTCTGGGTGTATATCTGGTAAGAGAATATGTGTGTGTATATCTGGTAAGAGATATACTGGGTGTATATCTGGTAAGTGTTATACTGGGTGTATATCTGGTAATGTTATTCTGGGTGTATATCTGGTAAGTGTTATACTGGGTGTATATCTGGTAATGTTATTCTGGGTGTATATCTGGTAATGATATACTGGGTGTATATCTGGTGTGTTTTTCTGGGTGTATATCTGGTAAGAGTTATACACATACATCAACAGAATTATAACCACAACACAATCGGCTGTCCTTTGCGTGCCCCCTGTTGGGGCTAGGGGGCAGTATTTGCATGGCCAGATAAAAAACATACCCGATTTAAACTGGTTACTACTCTTGCCCAGAAACGAGAATATGCATATAATTAGTAGATTTGGATAGAAAACACTCTAAAGGTTCTAAAACTGTTTGAATGGTGTCTGTGAGTATAACAGAACTCATATGGCAGGCCAAAACCTAAGAAGATTCCATGCAGGAAGTGCCCTGTCTGACAATTTGTTATCCTTCTGTTGCATCTCTATCGAAAATACAGCATCTCTACTGTAACCTGACATTTTCTGAGGCTTCCATTGGCTCTCAGAAGGCGCCAGAAAGTGGAATGACGTGTCTCCTGTCTCTGGGCGAAGAACAGCAGGATAATTTGTGAGTGGTCAGGCTGGGAACAGTGACACTGGAGATGCGCGTTCATAAGAATTCTCCATTTTTTTCTTTCAGCCTTTGAATGAATACAACGTCGCCCAGTTGGAATATTATCGCTATTTTACGAGAAAAATAGCATAAAAATTGATTTTAAACAGAGTTTGACTAGCTTCTAAGTACGGTAATGGACATTTTTTGTCTCGAAATGCACTCGCGCGTCACCCTTCGGATAGTGACTTGAACGCATGAACAAAACGGAGCTATTTGGATATTACTGTGGATTATTTGGAACCAAAACAACATTTGTTGTTGAAGTAGAAGTCCTGGGAGTGCATTCTGACGAAGAACAGCAAAGGTAATCCAATTTTTATTATAGTAAATCTGAGTTAGTTGAGGGCCAAACTTGGTGGGTGTCAAATTAGCTAGCCGTGATGGCCAGGCTATGTACTCAGAATATTGCAAAATGTTCTTTCGCCGAAAAGCTATTTTAAAATCTGACACCGCGATTGCATAAAGGAGTTCTGTATCTATAATTCTTAAACTAATTGTTATGTATTTTGTGAACGTTAATCATGAGTAATTTAGTAAATTCACCGGAAGTTTGCGGTGGGTATGCTAGTTCTGAACATCACATGCTAATGTAAAAAGCTGTTTTTTTATATAAATATGAACTTGATTAAACAAAACATGCATGTATTATATAACATAATGTCCTAGGAGTGTCATCTGATGAAGACCATCAAAGGTTAGTGCTGCATTTAGCTGTGGTTTTGGTTTTTGTGACATATATGCTTGCTTTGAAAACGGCTGTGTGATTATTTTTGGGAGGGTACTCTCCTGACATAATCTAATGTTTTGCTTTCGTTGTAAAGCCTTTTTGAAATCGGACAATGTGCTTAGATTAACGAGAGTATTGTCTTTAAAATTGTGTAAAATAGTCATATGTTTGAGAAATGTAAGTTATAGCATTTTTGAGGTATTTGTATTTCGCGCCACGTGATTCCACTGGCTGTTGACTTGGTGGGACGCAAGCGTCCCACGTAGCCCAGGGAAGTTAAAATTCTAGTTTTTATCTAATGGGGTGGCAGGTAGCCTAGTGGTTAGAGTGTTGGACTAGTAACCGGAAGGTTGCAAGATCAAATCCTCTGAGCTGACAAGGTAATAAATCTGTTGTTCTGCCTCTGAACAAGGCAGTTAACCCACTCTTCCTAGGCCATCATTGAAAATAAGAATTTGTTCTTAACTGACTCGCCTAGTTAAATAAAACAATAAATTCCCCAGTTTTTCTTTGGGAAACACAAAACAAATCAGTAGAGTCAATTAAATGTCACGGTTGACTTGATGGCTTATGGTTAGGTGGCTGAGGATGATTTGGCCTGCTTTGGTCATCAGTTCTGCTTCATTGCAGGCTTACATGCTAGCTCACTAGCATGCTATAGCCATCTAAACCACAAGGAAGTTGAATATGCCCACCTCACCAGATAACAAACTATTTAAACTTCCCTCTGTACGCAAACTTACAATTTAAAACCACTTAAGTGAATTCAAATGAAGACCAAAGTAACTGGGTTCCAAAAAACATATTCCAACTTTCACAAGGGTAAATGTAATGTTTTATGTCTATGCAAACTAAGCATTCCATCAGACTCTAATGAATTTCTTACAAAGTAACCCAAATAGCCTTTTCCTCCCAATAGTAATTAGGTGACCAAACCCTTTTCTGAAAGGTTCCTGAACCCATTCGGTACTCAGATTGAAAGCTATTCATCACAGCTTGTAGCTCTGTCACTGCACACGGTGTACAGTGCAATTGAGCCCCTCTGCACAATGTAGGGGCACTTATAGATCTGAAGCGAAACGTAATGGTCTGTGTCTTTATTTGCTGTGTGTGAAAAAAATCTCCAACATTTTTCCTAGTCCAGTATTAGGTGTAATCTGTGCCTGTGAAAGCGCTCCTTATCCCTACATTTGACCAAGTCTAATACATAAACCTACTGAGATGGGAAATGGACAAGTTAGTTGACACGTTTTAATATATTTTGAAGCTATACACGGTTTCCTGTTCCTGTTATAAACAGTCATTCAGCCTTATATGTTGGGTTGTGATAGGATAAAACAGTTCTGCTATGCTGTTGTGACATTTCTAAGATAGAATATTTAAAGCAGGTTCATAAGTGGTGTGGCAAAATTCATATGTTTCTTTTCTGTGGCCTGGAGTTTTTTCCTGATCTCATGACCTGGTCAGGTAAAACTCTGGGACATGATGTAGTTTTTAATGAATTGGCGTCATGCGTGGCCTTTAGTTTTGCATTCTTTCTCTCTATATGCAGCTACATTTATAATAAATAAATAAAACTAAAAATGGTTGATGCTTAAAGTCGTCCTATTATTTCTTTGTGAATTGAAAATGTTTTTGTGTTTTTGGCATATCCCAACTCTCCCTGAGACACCCTCAGAGAGCGTGGTCACGGCCAGGATCAGCCATTATCCCTGGAGCAATTAGGGTTAAGTGCCTTGGTCAATGGGGACATGGACAGATGTTTCACCTTGTCAGCTCGTGGGTTCCAACAAGTAACCTTTCGGGTTTACTTACCCAACGCTCCAGCCGCTAGGCTACCTGCTGCCGTCTTTGGATATTATGAAGCTGTTTAATAGAATTTAGTGGCGTAAGACGTTACTCTATTCTTAAGAAATGCATTTTATTAATTGCATTCATTTTTGTATCTAAAGTATGTTCCCGAAGAGATATGGACCTGGGTACAGTAGGCTAGACAAGACAAATGCCAAGCGTGTATTTTTGTAGCTTTCATTTTGTTGACTAACAAGGGTAGAAATCATATTGCTAATATGTTCACTGTTGAAGGTTTACTTTTGTAAATCACTTTCCCTAAAATAAATAGGCTCAGTGAATAGATTGATGGGCACCTATTTTTTTGTTGTTGCTCAGGACAGCTTGTGTGTGAACCTATCAACTTCTCTACTGCTTGAGAAGTCCTGGAGAAGTTGTGTGTTAACGTATGAACTTCTCTACTGCTTGAGAAGTCCTGGAGAAGTTGTGTGTGAATGTATTATTCTTCTCTACTGCTTGAGAAGTCCTGGAGAAGTTGTGTGTTAACGTATCAACTTCTCTACTGCTTGAGAAGTCCTGGAGAAGTTGTCACTCGCGGAAGTGCGGCGGTGCAATCATATTGCTCAAATATAAATAGCACAACTTCATGTAGTCTTCAAAGGTTTGCAACGGTAGACTGTGTCAGAGCAGTTACATGTTGAACTTGAACAAAAAAACTATTGCTGAGAACTGACTGCTGCTGCTGTCTTTGTAAGTGCTGAGAAGTAGTGGAAAATGCGGTTTCGCCACATGTTTTCCGGCAGCTCTGATTTAAAGGGTAAATCTGTAATTGCTTCATACATAATTTTTTTAAAAACTTTTAAATGATTTAAACACACCACCTATTCTTGAAGAATATAACTAATATAATACATGCCTCATGAGCTTAGTCCATTTGTCATACCCCATCAATACCCCATCAGAACTCCATCAGAACTCCATCAATACCCCATCAGAACCCCATCAATACACCATCAGATCCCCATCAATACACCATCAGAACCCCATCAATACCCCATCAGAACCCCATCAGAACCCCACATGTAAGCATGTTAAACTCAATTGTTTGTAAACAGTGTAGTGTTAAACAAACACTGTTTAATCTCTGAATATGGTTAACATTTTCATTTTGTATCAATGAATTTGATAGTGGTTACATTACTCTACCCTCAATTCACCAGCTTTTTACCAAAACAGTGGAGGGGTGTTGGCTTTGTTGTTGTTTGAACTGCAGACTGTCCCTTTAAGAACCAATGGGTATATATATATCAACATTAGGAACATTGAACAGATTCCCAGATGGCAGATTGCATGTGTCTTTACATGAAAAAACATGTTTACATTACCAAGTACATTAACGGCGTAAACCTACTCTACAAGTATGTATTAGGCTGTTTGAAGTTTGAATCCTAATCAAATCAAATCGAATTAAACCAAATCAAATGAAATCAAATGTTATATGTCACACGCGCCAAATACAACAGGTATCACAGTGAAATGCTTACTTACAAGCACTTAACAATGCAGTTTTAAGAAAAATAAGTGTTAAGTAAAAAATAAATAGGT
>NC_042973.1:4785264-4842764 GCF_901001165.1 Salmo trutta | reverse complement strand
CTCTGTCCAACTTACACAGCTGCGAAGCCCCGAAGAATGTTAACACATTATCAATGACCCCCGTTGCCCCTGCCTTTATCCGGCTGTCACCTGGCATTAGGTGGTCTTTACTCGGATCCTCTCTGAGGATGGAGAGGGGAGAGAGAGCTGGGGACACCTGGCATTAGGTGGTCTTTACTCGGATCCTCTCTGAGGATGGAGAGGGGAGAGAGAGCTGGGGACACCTGGCAGTACGTGACCAGAGGCAGTATGGGGTGGGGGAGGGTTACTAGCCACCCATGAAATATGATTGGCCACCCTTGGTGCCACCCCATTCTCATTGGGTCTGAGCGTTGTCAATCTGGGGGAAAGAGGGAAAAGAGGGACAAGACGGTGTGTTCTTCCCGGTTTTCCTGTTGGGTGGAATAATTTTTCGTGCCGCTCCATTGAGTTGGCCGACTAAAAGAAACTAACAAAAACACATCTGAGCTTCTGTCATTAGAAGAAATTCTGACAGTGCTCAGAGACAGACCCGGGAGTCCGGAGCAACATTCAACGACACAAGTGTCAGTCTTTAGTCCATGGTATGTCCAAGCTCAATTATTAAATAAAACAAGTGGACTGGGTATTATGGAAGGCAAACGTTGGGCGAACTCTAGCTAAATTATTCTGTGGGGACAGTTAATGAGCTAGCTAGCTAGCTAGCTAACTTCAGCAGACTAGCAAAGAGGATAGTTTGCAAGCTAGATAGCTAACGTAGTCTTTTCCTTTCATTAATTTTGAAGCTATAAATTGTTTTTTTAAATTTGTATTGTAACAAAACAACCTTATATTTTGGTTTGTGATGGGGTAACTGCTAAGAATGTTTCAATAAGCCCATGAGCCATCTAAATTCATTAGGCACTAATCTATGGATTTCAGATGACTGGGCAGGGGTTCAGCCATGGGTGGGCCTGGAAGGTCATAGGCCCACCCACTTGGCAGCCAGGCCCACCCCACTGGGGAGCCAGGCCCAGTCAATCAGAATTGACTGGGTTTTTCCACACAAAAGGGCTTTATTACAGACAGAAATACTCCTCAGCACCCAGCTCGCGAAACATGGGATCAACACTTTACATGTTCCGTTTATATTTTTGTTCGGTGTAGTAAAACAAAATGAAGAGTTCTGTGTGTTGTCCTATTCATATGACTAGTCGTACACTCTCAGTGGGAAATTTCAACCAATGCATTCAACCAATACAACAACTCCCTCACCAACCCTCTGGAGTTATTAAGGTCCTTATGAAAAAAGTGTTCTATATCTTCCTTGAATCGGTTCTTTCTGGAACCTTTTTCAGAGGGTTCTGCTTTAGTGACAAAATGGTTCTATTCATCGGTGCATTATCAGGGTGGCAGGTAGCCTAGTGCTTAGAGCATTGGGCCAGTAACCAAAAGGTTGCTGGATAAATATGCCCCGAGCTGACAAGCTAAAAATATGTCGTTCTACCCCTGAACAAAGCAGTTAATCCCTGGTAGGCTGTCATTGTAAATATGAATTTGTTCTTAAATGACTTGCTTAGTTAAATAAAATATTGATGAAAATGGCCATGTTTGAATATCTCTACAATCTATATTTTGTCCTCCATTCCTTTACATTAGAGAATTGGTGAAGACATTGTTGGTTTCCAGGTTGCCACCTCATTGCTTTCTACCTTATCTAAACATGTCAGAATCAGCTGTTTAAAGAAGGAAGGAACAGTAGCACAATCCATTCCATCTCATCACTGCTTTCAAAAGTTCATCATTTTTCAATCACTATTTAAATGAAAGTGTATCTATCTTCAACATTTTCCCTGTGTTTATTTTCAAATAGATTTGTTTGAATGGATTAGGGACATATACAAATGAACAGCTGAAACAATGTTTCAATACAATGCATTGTAGTTTAAGAAAATGTTCAATGCTAATTGTGATACAATTAGCTGATTTCCCATTGCCACCCATTTCTGGTTCTTGGTCCCCTCCATGAAATAAATACTACTTAGCTACGGTATATTAACTTGTTTTAAGAAGGTCATACCAAGGATCATGTAACTGTTTGATTTTGAAATTTAAGACCCATTGAAGTATCCCAAAAATACTGTAATAATATATTTTATGAAAAAAAATGTTTGGGTGTTACTGCTATTAGCCCATACAAAATAACCGAATAACAGATTCACTACATGGAACAACAGGTAATCCCTATAAAATGTCTAAAGGAAGTTTGTTCTGAAGTGTCTGTCTTGAACCCCTTGTTTTGGGCACTAAACAGTCTCCATATATTTTTATTTATTTTATTTCACCTTTATTTAACCAGGTCGGCCAGTTGAGAACAAGTTCTCATTTACAACTGTGACCTGGCCAAGATAAAGCAAAGCAGTGTGGCAAAAATAACAACACAGAGTTACACATGGAGTAAAACAAACAAACAGTCAATAATACAGTAGAAAAAAAAATGTATATATACAATGTGAGCAAATGAGGTATAATATAATTCTATTCATTTTTTTAACTGGTACTGGGGGACATCCAGACAAATCCCAAGATGCTTGTGGGGGTCGTAGAGCAAAACGTACTGATGTTTCTATAGAGGGGTCATAATAGTTTCTATGCCAAACCGTTTGGACGCTAAATATGATTTTGTGAGAAGACAGATTTTCGGGATGTCTCATGGTATGACAAACACCTCTCTAGCTCTGTCACCTTCCACCACTGATATCTCTAGCTTAAACTGACAGATTTTTTAATATATGTTAATTAGATTTCCGCGGGGGCACGGACATCGACTCTGGGGGGGGGGTTAAAGCTAATCTTCCATGTTTAGCTCGAATCGATTTTAACAACGATGTCCGACACAAGGCTTAAAGCCTAAAAGTTGTGAAATGGGGTAAATTAGATTAGGGATGGAGAACTCCTTAAAGGAACTCATATGGAATTCGGTTAGTATTCTAATGACTACGCCACCCCCCCCCCCCCCCCCTCCGGATTCCGCAACGTAAACAATTAGATCTTCACTGAGACGAGTAGTCAGACATACAGAACACACGAAGCCCCAAGAGAGGTCTGCTGCACTCTGATGAGGACGTTAGCAGTATCAGTAAGCATGTGTCATTGTCTTGCAGACCATCTTGTGTGTGTGTGTGTGGGGGGGGGGGGTTCTGCATGTGTTCTATTTACCAGCTTGGCAGGCCCGAAGTGATTTCATGTTAAAACACATGGTGTATATATATATTTTCGACGGTGATCCATCAGAGAAACAGAGGGACTCAGCAGCATCACCCAAACACCCAACAATGTGTAACTTATATTTCCATGTTGGAGCATTTCGCTACACTCGCAATAACATCTGCTAACAATGTGTGTGTGACCAATACAATTTGATTTGATTTGACTTGTTTTAGGGACAGAGAATAAAGGCTGTCCCCTTTGGAGAGAATAAAAAGAGGGGTTAAATATTTTGGGATAATCCCTTGAGATGTTACTTTGAATGGAGGTGACCGCCCCAGGGGTGGTATCAATTGGAGAAACTTTTATTTTGGCAAGATTAACCCAATAAAGATGCATATCTTATGTAACTTCATTTTATGGGTTTAACAGGCCAACAAATATAGCTTCAATGTCACAGACACCTTAGAAAAGTTTAAAGAGGATCATAATTAATTTCCTTTAACATCCTAGGGGGTTACATTGTATTAAAAGCTGGTTTTATGGCAGGTCAAGAATTAAGAGAGGACCGTGGGTAGTCAGGCAGACATGTAAATGCATTCTCACCACCTCTCCGTCCTGCACCTCCTGTCATGTACAGGACAGAAATACTAAATAATATTATTATAATAGGACCTGTGATTTGCGACCGTGCGAATCACACGCTGACATTTAACAGATGGCCGCTGGAAAGGCAATTACAACATTTTATGACACACGTTTTCTCACACTTGTAGGCACATGTCTCTTTTTGATTAGTAGTGAATATATTTCTCTGGATCAGTAGTGAATATATTTCTCTGGATGAGTAGCGAATATATTTCTCTGTTGGATTAGTAGCGAATATATTTCTCTGGATCAGTAGTGAATATATTTCTCTGTTGGATTAGTACTGAATATATTTCTCTGTTGGATTAGTAGTGAATATATTTCTCTGTTGGATTAGTAGTGAATATATTTCTCTGGATTAGTAGTGAATATATTTCTCTGGATCAGTAGTGAATATATTTCTCTGTTGGATTAGTAGTGAATATATTTCTCTGGATCAGTAGCAAATATATTTCTCTGTTGGATTAGTAGTGAATATATTTCTCTGTTGGATTAGTAGTGAATATATTTCTCTGGATCAGTAGTGAATATATTTCTCTGGATTAGTAGTGAATATATTTCTCTGTTGGATTAGTAGTGAAGATATTTCTCTGTTGGATTAGTAGTGAATATATTTCTCTGTTGGACCAGTAGTGAATATATTTCTCTGTTGGATTAGTAGTGAATATATTTCTCTGGATTAGTAGTGAATATATTTCTCTGTTGGATTAGTAGTGAATATATTTCTCTGGATTAGTAGTGAATATATTTCTCTGGATCAGTAGTGAATATATTTCTCTGGATGAGTAGCGAATATATTTCTCTGGATTAGTAGTGAATATATTTCTCTGTTGGATTAGTAGTGAATATATTTCTCTGGATCAGTAGTGAATATATTTCTCTGGATCAGTAGTGAATATATTTCCCTGTTGGATTAGTAGTGAATATATTTCTCTGTTGGATTAGTAGTGAATATATTTCTCTGTTGGATTAGTAGTGAATATATTTCTCTGTTGGATTAGTACTGAATATATTTCTCTGTTGGATTAGCACTGAATATATTTCTCTGTTGGATTAGTAGTGAATATATTTCTCTGGATGAGTAGTGAATATATTTCTCTGTTGGATTAGTAGTGAATATATTTCTCTGTTGGATTAGTACTGAATATATTTCTCTGTTGGATTAGTAGTGAATATATATCTCTGGATGAGTAGTGAATATATTTCTCTGTTGGATTAGTAGTGAATATATTTATCTGTTGGATTAGTACTGAATATATTTCTCTGTTGGATTAGTAGTGAATATATTTCTCTGGATGAGTAGTGAATATATTTCTCTGTTGGATTAGTAGTAAATATATTTCTCTGTTGGATCAGTAGTGAATATATTTCTCTGTTGGATTAGTAGTGAATATATTTCTCTGTTGGATGAGTAGTGAATATATTTCACTGTTGGATTAGTAGTGAATATATTTCTCTGTTGGATTAGTAGTGAATATATTTCTCTGTTGGATTAGTAGTGAATATATTTCTCTGTTGGATTAGTACTGAATATATTTCTCTGTTGGATTAGTAGTGAATATATTTCTCTGGATCCGTAGCGAATATATTTCTCTGTTGGATGAGTAGCGAATATATTTCTCTGGATCAGTAGTGAATATATTTCTCTGGATGAGTAGCGAATATATTTCT
Source organism: Salmo trutta (assembly GCF_901001165.1). Lineage (NCBI taxonomy): Eukaryota > Metazoa > Chordata > Actinopteri > Salmoniformes > Salmonidae > Salmo > Salmo trutta. Next base: position 4,837,280 of record NC_042973.1, on the reverse strand, counting down.
CTGGATCAGTAGTGAATATATTTCTCTGTTGGATTAGTAGTGAATATATTTCTCTGTTGGATGAGTAGTGAATATATTTCTCTGTTGGATTAGTAGTGAATATATTTCTCTGTTGGATTAGTAGTGAATATATTTCTCTGTTGGATTAGTAGTGAATATATTTCTCTGGATCAGTAGTGAATATATTTCTCTGTTGGATCAGTAGTGAATGTTGGATCAGCAGCAAATATATGTCCTCACAACATACACACACACTCACAAACTCTATTTTTCTCTCTGACACACACACACACACACACACACACACACACACACTCATTCACACTCTTGGCCCGTTTTTGGGGGGAAGCAGTTGCCAATTAGTAAGTTGTGGCTACAGAGCTGTAATTAAGGCGTTCCAGTCGGTTGGTGTCTCTGCACAGCTTAAACACTACACTATTTGTCTGCATTTATGCCAGATCCCCATGTCACAGTACAGACATACAGGTCTCCATGTCACATATCACAGATCACAGATCACTGCACCTGTACATAGCCCATCTGTAAACAGCCCATCTATCTACCTACCTCATCCCCATACAGTATTTATTTATCTTGCTCCTTTGCACCCCAGTATCTCTACTTGCACATTCATCTTCTGCACATCTACCATTCTAGTGTTTAATTGCTATATTGTAATTACTTTGCCACCATGGCCTATTTATTGCCTTAACTTACCTCATTTGCACTCACTGTATATAGACTTTGTTTTCTTTTGTTCTACTGTATTATTGACTATGTTTTGTTTACTCCATGTGTAACTGTTGTTGTATGTGTCGAATTGCTATGCTTTATCTTGGCCAGGCCGCAGTTGCAAACGAGAACTTGTTCTCAACTAGCTTACCTGGTTAAATAAAGGTGAAATAAAAATAAATGTAAAACAATTTCACAGTAAAAAAGGGATTATAGCAGAAGAGATGAGAGAGAGAGAGAGAGAGAGCTAGAGAGAGAGAGCTAGAGAGAGAGAGCTAGAGAGAGAGAGCTAGAGAGAGAGAGCTAGAGAGAGAGAGCTAGAGAGAGAGAGCTAGAGAGAGAGAGCTAGAGAGAGAGAGCTAGAGAGCTAGAGAGAGAGAGAATGAGAGAGAGAGAATGAGAGAGAGAGAATGAGAGAATGAGAGAAAGAGAGAGATTTGAGGCAAGGGGAAGGAGGATGTGCGAGGAAGCTGATTTCTCTCTGTGTTTGGTGGTGTGTGTATGATCTTGCTTCGTGTTAATCCTCTTTGGGACCCAACACACAACTAAAGACGTGTTAGTGCATATACAATGGTTTTATACAAATGCCGTCGTAGCAACCAGAGGGATAAGCAATTATTCTCTATTGACGTCTCAATAATTCTCCATCTCATTATAGTTTGTTGATGAAATAGGCCAGAAACAATCATTACTCTGAAGCAGGATGTAAGACCACATCACTAGCCATAGGAATGACAACATTACCTCATATTGGTACAGGTCCATATAACTCATATTGGTACTGGTCCATATAACTCATACTGAAATACCTGTACATTGAATTGGGTAGGCCCCCCAGACATACAGTATTAGGGCAGTGGAATGAATTTCAGGGGAAACAGGGCCCCAACATACAGTATCATCTAAAGAGAATGGTAGAAAAAGAGGACATCATTAAAAAAAAAAAAAAAATCTCAATTCGAGTTTGGTTTTCTGCTCCCCTTCCAACTCTCTGATCCGAGAATGTATTCTGCTACTGCAACACAAGCCTCCATAGTCTTCTGTTGAGACTTCTCTGAGCGCATCTCGCTCTACCCAGACACAGAGAGCAGCCGATCCGAGCTCCTTTTTAAATAGACGGAGTAGAGAGAACATGAGATAGACAGAGTCAGGGGACATGGCTCCAAGGAGGAGGATGTGGAACACGTGATCCCTTCATCTTTGTTTTCCACTCTAAAAACAATAATATTAGCTTCGCTTGGGCTTATAGAGATGGTTGACTTCATATTAGACTGAACAAAAATTATATACGCAACATGCAACATTTTCATAGATTTTTACTGAGTTACAGTTCGTATGATGAAATCAGTCAATTGAAATAAATTCATCAGGCCCTAATCTATTGATTTCATATGACTGGGAATACAGATATGTATCTGTTGCTCACAGATATGGGCCTCACAATGGGCCTCAGCTCCTCGTTGTGTATTTTTGTGTATTCAAATTGCCATTGATAAAATGCAATTGTGTTCTTTGTCCATAGCTTATGCCTGTCCATACTCTGTTCACAACGTTGACATCAGCAAACCGCTCGCCCACACGACGCCATACACGTGATCTGCGGTTGTGAAATTCTCTAAAATGACGTTGGATGCGGCTTATGGTAGAGAAATGAACATTCAATTCTCTGGCAACAGCTCTGGTGGACATTACTGCAGTCAGCATGCCAATTGAAATAAAAGGCCACATGCCAATGCCAAGCGGCCTTTTATTGTCCCCAGCACAAGGTGCACCTGTGTAATGATCATGCTGTTTAATCAGCTTCTTGATTTGCCACACCTGTCAGGTAGATGGATTATCTTGGCAAAGGAGAAATGCTCACTAACAGGGATGTAAACAAATTTGTGCACCAAATTTGAGAGAAATAAGGATTTTTTTTGTGCGTATGGAACATTTCTGGGATCTTGTATTTCAGCTCATGAAAACATGGAACCAATACTTGACATGTAGCGTTTGTATTTTTTGTTCAGTATATTAAGAGATATAAGGAGTTGTCTGATGCAGTTGCCATGCCTGTCCAGTGTAGAGATCAGTGGTTTGATGTTACTGTTGCTGCAATGTTCTTCCTATTTCTTCCACCACGCAATTTAGTGTCTGAATCAGATACGAAATCCAATTTTTAATATTCTACATCATGTGGATTCAGGAATTGCTCCCGGGTCGAGAACAAGAACTAACTACTGAACTATGTGCCCCGCTGTAGCTCAGTTGGTAGAGCATGGCGCTTGCAACGCCAGGGTCGTGGGTTCGATTCCCACAGGGGGCCAGTATGTGAAAATGTATGCGCTCTACTGTAAGTTGCTCTGGATAAGAGCATCTGCTAAAATGTAATATTAATATATTAGTAACGTAAGTCTTGCTGAGATTGAAGGTCCTGCTATAACAGAGGATATCCTTATATTTTATTTTGTACATCACGCTAACACTAGTTAATAGCAGAAAGACCATTAAAGTGAATGAATTCTGTAAATCATTATCCAGTAGGCTGGGGAATGAGGCGTGTGTTCGTTTTCATGCTGATCACTATCTTAACATGAGCTGCTGTTTTGAAAACCTAAGTGCTACAAAATGTGTTTATACTGTATAATGTCTGGAGAGAGTTGCCTTCAACAGAACATTAAAAGACAGTAACAAAAAATCTGAGAGGAAAATTAAAAGCAAGTTCTCGGCAGCTGTTATTAAGTTCTTTACCAAATTGATATTTTTTCAGACAATTATTTTTCAGTCTAAATTATGTTGTACACATATAGCTGTGATTTCTTAAACTTTCTTTCTTACATGCTTGAAAATATTTGCCTTGGTGGGAGAAAAAGAAGACTCCTGTGAAAATGTTTCTTACTGGTAAAATATACAGTAGTATATGAATATATAAAATGTGTATAAAAATGAATCACACCACTCAAAAGACTCAACATTTCTTAAATAATTTAATCGCAAAAAAGTGTCTTTAAAAAATATTTCTACAAGAAAGCATCATTTTTTTTGTTAATCAATTAGATTTTTTTTGTCATTAAATACATCTCAAAACTTTCAGAGAGGAACAAAACCATTTCAATATTTGTCTGCCTTTTCCTTTCACTATACATGTAAAGGTTTCACTAAACATCTCACTCCTCCTTTTGGATTTGCAAAGTGACCAGAAACAGGCATATTATTATTATTTTTTTAAATGTATATATGTATATAAAACAGTGACAGATGTAGAAACAACACGTCTGGGGGGAAAAAAGAACCTACAGGAAAAGGTTGGAAAAGGTTGGAGGTATAAAGTCATAGGATTGGTTGAAGTATGTTAGGGTTAGAGGAATGGGAGGAGGGTAAACTCCCTATACTTTCAGAGAGATGGGGGCGTTTGGCACAGAGAGAGAGATAGATACTGGGGATCTACAATAAATGTATAGACTCTTCTGATTGGATTACTTCAGTAGAACATGATAATACCAGCACGCACACACGCACACACACACACACACACACACACACACACACACATTCCATTCTATTCACATGTCAGCACTAAGCAGAAATACAGGTCAGTAAGATCTGATTCAACAAGAACATAAGATAATGATATGTCACAATGTGAAGTCATACGCATTAAACATCTGTTAGGAATGTCTCCTTAAAGTGTACAAAATACATTTTCAATACATTTTTTTTTTTTACATTTGATTTCATTTTAAATCATCAGAGCTCATCATCACTTCACGTCCAGCTTTTTTTCTTTTTTTTTTCTCCCCCCCCTCCGGAGCATAACCCAAGACCGAGCACCTGCATGTGCAACTCACAAACAGTTCAACCAAGCTTTTTCTCATGAATCAAACTCAGAGCTGCCATTTTTTTCATGAATCAGCATGTCAAACATGATTTTTGTTCAACCTTCCCCCCCCCCCCTCGTTCAGTTTCATGTTCATCACCTGTGTCTTGTTCTTATGTCGCTAAACGGTGGAGGTTGGCTGATTGGGTGAGGAGAGATGGGGAGAAAGGGAGGAATATTTAGGTTTGAGATGTTGGTAAGCGACTATGTGATTGCAATCCCCAGTATGTTTTTATTCTCTCTTGATCACAAATATATTCATACTCCCGTGTTACTGCATCTCTAGGCAGTATGGAATATACGTTTCCTTTTTAGGAAAACTCAGTGATCTCAATGAAGTCAATGTATTATCTGACTTAGCATGTGTACCTCACTCATCATGGAAAATTGATTTCTAGCCATTTGTACTTTTCAAATGGGGCAGCAGATAACCTAGGGGTGGCAGGTAGCCTATTGGTTAGAGCGGTGGGCCAGTAACTGAAAAGTTGCTGGATTGAATCCCCGAGCTGATAAGGTAAAAATGTGTCATTCTGAACATGGCAGTTAACCCACTGTTCCCTGGTAGTCTGTCATTGTAAATAAGAATGTGTTCTTAACTGACTTGCTTAGTTAAATAATCACTATATTGTTGCACCATCTATAACCATTGTGGTTACTCTTTGACCCTGTTGGTCATCTATGAACGTTTGAACATTTTGAAGAACGATCTGGCCTTAAAAGGAAGGATTCATCCATTATTATTTTTTTATGTCATATCGTATTTGTGTATCTTTGAGCGTTGCTCTAATCGATGAGTCATCTCATGTTTTCATGTGTATCTGAGCTATTCGTCGTTCAAGCAGGCAGAAATGTCTTCCTGCTTAAACGGCGAACAGCTCATATACACATGAAACGCTAGGTTTCTGTACAGCACTTTGCAACAATTGCTGATGTAAAAAGGGCTTCATAAATACATGTAATTGATTGATTGATTGATTGATTGATTGAAAACCCACAGCCACCTCTCTGATAGCCTTCATCTACATATTAAGGTTTGGAAAGTTGTGTCTGATGAACTTTGAGAATGTTATTGATATCACTATCAGTATTGTACTGTGCCTCAATGCTACAATAAGATTAAAATTAAATCAAAATAATGATATTTTTTTTGCATAAAATCATTTATGGCTTTCAGAAGTTTCAAAGGAAAGACAAAAAGATAAATATGGCAAAACTTGATTCATGGACACTACTGTACATCACACTACCGTTAAACACAGGAGCTAATATTTTTCACATATTGGATTGATCAACTCCTACCCAGACAGCTCAGAGACAGTCTGGAAGAGAATTTGTGTGTGTGTGGGGGGGGGGGGGGGGGGGTAGCTCTGTAATTACCACCCCTCCCCATACAGGTGGTACATCCCATCCCTCAGCCCTCAACCCCACTACATTCTTACTAAAACGCTGACATCTTACAGTGAGTGCTCCATGATTTCTGCCTGATTTCTTCCTGTCTCCAGGCCAAGGTTGTTGGTCCCCGCACTGTACTAATCAGGCAGAGTGGCAGAGTCCCGACAGAATGATTGCAGCCCGCGCATGAAATAAAGATAAATAATCTTAGTCCGGGCTGGCCATATGTCTGCACTGTTCTGTGAATGTATGTCTCGGAGTGGCAGATTGGCCGCTGCTTTAATCACTCTGACAAGCTGAGTCCAAGGGGTCAGCCCGGGTCTCATAGAATATATACGTAACATAGTAAACTGAAATCCGGCACACCCAGAATTAGTATCATATGTTACATTTGGTATGATTGCATCAGACAGAATGTTACTTATTAAGGCAAAAACAAAAGTAGGGTCTGGTTGGGGTGGATAGGTAGATGTTTAACGCAAACGTCTAGTAACCCAAAGGTTGCGTGTGCAAATGTCATCACGGACAAATTTAGCATTTTAGCTAATTACCAACTACTGACTACTTTTTAGATAGGTTGCAACTACTTAACATGTTAACTAACCCTTCCCCTTCAAAACAACTACCGGCCCTAACCTTAAATCCTAACGCCTAGCTAATGTTAGCCAGCTAACTAACATTATCTTTAGCCACCTAGCTAACTTTATTGTTAGCCGCCTAGCTAACTTTATTGTTAGCCACCTAGCTAACATTATTGTTAGCCACCTAGCTAACTTTATTGTTAGCCACCTAGCTAACATTATTGTTAGCCACCTAGCTAACATTATTGTTAGCCACCTAGCTAACATTATTGTTAGCCACCTAGCTAACATTATTGTTAGCCACCTAGCTAACTTTATTGTTGGCCACCTAGCTAACATTATTGTTAGCCACCTAGCTAACTTTATTGTTAGCCACCTAGCTAACTTTATTGTTAGCCACCTAGCTAACTTTATTGTTAGCCACCTAGCTAACATTATTTTTAGCCACCTAGCTAACATTATTGTTAGCCACCTAACTAACATTAGCAACAAATAACTGCAATTCCTAACATATCAAACGTAATGGATGATGGACATCCACAAATTAATAAATACCATACGAAAAATCATACTAACTAGAGTGTTCTGGATTTACATTTACCATGTTACGTCTACCCCTGAGACCAGGTTGAAGGGGCCACTTGTCTGACAGCAGCGGACGAGGGCCCAGTCGCTGAGCTGCACACACACCGAGCCCCCTGACGGAGTTCCGGTATTGGCCCTATCGTTTTAAGGTTTCTCTAATGGCGCTCCATCTCTGCACCTAACGGTTGCATTGAGAACGGTCGCTGTCACAGAGCTGTACAGGGTGAGTAGGGTGTTGGCCCTTTTTTTTTGAAGGACTTGGGGTAAAGGTACAGCTTGGTACAACGGAACAATTTGTAAATGTACAAACACAGTGAAAATCTCCATCGTCTCCATCGTCTGCATTTTAGGGTAGTCCTGAAGTTTCATTTTGATAAAGGTGTATGAAAGACAAGAACTGACAACTTCATAGAACTACGCAATATACTCCTCTTGATGAAAGATTGAGGCGAAGGGATGGTACAGCTAAAAAAAAAAAAAATCTATCCTTGGCGGCCATCTTTAGAATTTGAACGGAAACGCTGAAACATACACTTGAAGGGAGAGTGAGGTTGTTTAGAGCAGCATGTATTCCTCTAATGGTCTAACCACAGGGTAACCACGGTTTACAACCCCTTGAAATGCTCCAACCAATGCACAAAACATCTCTAATTGCAGCTGTCCCTAACTACTCGCTACTTCTCCCTTCCACACTCTCTCTATTTTATTCCTCTTCAATCCCTAAATGTCTGCTCTCTCACTCTATCTGCTCTCACTCTCTATCTGCTCTCTCTGTCTGCTCTCTCTATCTGCTCTCTCTCTCTTTATCTGCTCTCACTCTCTATCTGCTCTCTCTATCTGCTCTCTCACTCTATCTGCTCTCACTCTCTATCTGCTCTCTCTATCTGCTCTCTCTATCTGCTCTCTCTCTATCTGCTCTCTCACTCTATCTGCTCTCACTCTCTATCTGCTCTCTCTATCTGCTCTCTCTCTATCTGCTCTCTCTCTCTTTATCTGCTCTCACTCTCTATCTGCTCTCTCTATCTGCTCTCTCTCTATCTGCTCTCTCACTCTATCTGCTCTCACTCTCTATCTGCTCTCTCTGTCTGCTCTCTCTATCTGCTCTCTCTCTCTATCTGCTCTCTCTCTATATGCTCTCTCCCTCTATCTCTCTATCTGCTCTCCCTCTATCTGCTCTCTCTCTATCTGCTCTCTCTCTCTGCTCTCACTCTCTATCTGCTCTCTCTCTCTATCTGCTCTCTCTCTCTATCTGCTCTCTCTCTATCTGCTCTCTCTCTCTATCTGCTCTCACTCTCTGACTGCTCTCTCTATATCTGCTCTCTCACTCCATCTGTTCTCTCTCTCCATCTGCTCTCTCTCTCTGTCTGCACTCTCTCTCTGTCTGCTCTCACTCTCTATCTGTTCTCTCTCTCTCTATCTGCTCTCTCTCTGTCTGCACTCTCTCTCTGTCTGCTCTCTCTCTCTCTATCTGCTCTCACTCTCTATCTGCTCTCACTCTCTGTCTGCTCTCTCTATCTGCTCTCTCACTCTATCTGCTCACTCTCTATCTGCTCTCTCTATCTGCACTCTCTCTCTGTCTGCTCTCTCTCTCTATCTGCTCTCTCTCTCTGTCTGCTCTCTCTCTATCTGCTCACTCTATCTGCTCTCACTCTCTATCTGCACTCTCTCTCTATCTGCTCTCTCTGTCTGCTCTCTCTCTCTATCTGCTCTCTCTCTCTATCTGCTCTCTCTCTGTCTGCACTCTCTCTCTGTCTGCTCTCTCTCTCTCTATCTGCTCTCACTCTCTATCTGCTCTCACTCTCTGTCTGCTCTCTCTATCTGCTCTCTCACTCTATCTGCTCACTCTCTATCTGCTCTCTCTATCTGCACTCTCTCTCTGTCTGCTCTCTCTCTCTCTATCTGCTCTCTCTTTCTATCTTCTCTCTCTTTCTATCTTCTCTCTCTATCTATCTCTCTCTCACTCTATATATCTGCTCTCTCTCTCACCCTATATATCTGCTCTCTCTCTATCTGCTCTCTCTTTCTATCTTCTCTCTCTTTCTATCTTCTCTCTCCATCTATCTGCTCTCTATCTATCTGCTCACTCTATCTATCTGCTCTCTATCTGCTCTCTCTATATCTGCTCTCTCTTTCTATCTGCTCTCTCTACCTGCTCTCTTTCTATCTGCTCTCTATCTATCAGGTTTCTATCTCTCTGCTCTCTATCTATCTGCTCCCTCTCTAGCTGCTCGCTCTAACTGCTCTCACTCTCTCTATCTGATCTCTCTCTAAATCTGCTCTCTCTCTCTCTATCTGCCCTCTCTATCTGCTCTCGCTCTATCTGCTCTCTCTATATCTGCTCTCTCTCTATCTGCTCTCTCTCTATCTGCTCTCGGTCTATCTGCTCTCTCTCTCTCTGCTATCTCTCTCAATCTGCTCTCTCTATCTGCTCTCTCTCTATTTGCTCTCTGTCTATCTGCTCTCTCTCTCTCTAGATCTGCTCTCTCTTTCTGCTCTCTGTCTTTCTTCTCTCTCTATCTGCTCTCTCTCTCTATCTGCTCTTTCTATCTATCTGCTCTCTCTATATCTATCTGCTCGCTCTCTCTATCTGCTCTCTCTATCTATATGCTCTCTCTGTCTATCTGCTCTCTCTATCCATCTGCTCGCTCTATATATCTGCTCTCTCTTTAGCTGCTCTCTCTAGCTGCTCTCTTTCTACCTGCTCTCTTTCTCTATCTGCTCTCTCTCGATCAGCTCTCTCTTTCTTCTCTCTCTCTCTATCTGCTCTCTCTCCATATATATCTGCTCTCTCTTTAGCTGCTCTCTATAGCTGCTCTCTCTCTTTCTGCTCTCTCTCTCTGCTCTCTATCTGCTCTCACTTTCTATCTGCTCTCTCTATCTGCTCTCTCGCTCCGTCATCTCTCTATCTGCTCTCTCTACATCTGCTCTCCCTCTATCTGCTCTCTGTATATCTGCTATCTTTATCTGCTGTCTCTCTACCTGCTCTCTTTCTCTATCTGCTCTCTCTCTCTATCTGCCCTCACTATCTATCTGCTCTCTCTATCTATATGCTCTCTCTATCTATCTGCTTTCTCTCTATCTGCTCTCTCCAAATAGTCTCTCTCTATCTGCTAATTTCACTTGGAATCAAATCATCTCACAATAACACTGTCCCAGTTGATCAAACTCCATTTTGTTTTCATGTTATTTATCTTATTTTTGTTACAAAACATGTACAGGCTGTTTAGAACAACAACAAAAATACAATATCCAATTTTATATGCATTTTTTTTTTTTTTATAATCATTAATTCATTTGCTGAATTCTCTTGGAACATCTGTTTCCTCTTCATCGTTCTTTAGAATAAGTCCACAGTTCAAATGGCCTGTTGTCCAAGTGGGGAGAGAAATAAATACAGTGGGTGGAAAGTAGAGAAATTAAACTCGAGTTTTTTGGATTAATTTAACATCCAGATAAAAGTAAAAAGAAAGTTACGTGTGTCTGCTCTATTGTGGATGCATATAGTGTATATTTCCAAAACATTTTTGTATTTCAATAAAATAAAAACATTAACAGTTTGTCCACAGAATAAAGCGTAACTGTTTCCGATATAATTGTTGCTCCTTGTCACTGTTCAGTTCATGCGCTAATTCTCCACAGTGGGGATATAGCTGAAGCTGCATTGTACAGTATGTGTGTGCAACTTGTTACACTCTCGCATTCACAAACACACACACACACACTCAACACACAAAAAGGCCGGTGGGTCAGGTATGTTGCAACAGTCCTCGCCTAGCTCCCCGACATCACAGAAAGTGTCCAACAGGAAGTACTTAGCTCTGACCAGCCAACAGGAAGTACTTAGCTCTGACCAGCCAACAGGAAGTACTAAACTCTGACCAGCCAACAGGAAGTACTATCTTGAAACACAAACCTCAATAACTATGGAACAGAAAATCTAAATGGAGGGCTGATAAAAACAAATAGACAATTATTGTAGTAGGACAGACACAGTTGATGAGGCATATGAGCCAATGTTCTCCCCTACGTCTTAGAAAGAGGTCTGTCGGAGACTTTTGGGCCAAACTAGCGCGGCCATCTCAGATGCTCTCATTTGACCTCTTGACCTTTGGTGATCTTCTGACCTTTCACCCTTTACACTTCTCCTCCACGTCCTTCTCAGTGGCCTTGTGCATAATAATACACCTTCAATATGAAGATGGGGAATAACACACACACACACACACACACACACACACACACACACACACACACACACACACACACACACACACAATAAAACAAGTTGTAGCATGGGAGGGAATTCATCTATCGTGTCCAAACACTTCATTTTTTTTGCGTGCGAACGCTTGTTCACTTTTTCAGCTTTTTTTCTGTATTTTTATACTCAAACAGTGTTCGTCCACTTCCAACTTTAATGTCCGTCAGGGGGGCTGTCCGACAGATGTTAGGGTCAAGGTTCAAGGAGATTGGTTTTCACAGGAGGATGACCAAGTTCAGGATACAAGGAGATGGGTGGGGTGGGAGTGGTTGAGTCCCAGCCATCCTCAAGAAAACACACGCGCGCGCATGCAAACGATCACCCCACACTGGACCAAGTGAGGCACGCATGGGATTATGGGTTCCATTTCTTCTCTTTAGAAACATTTTTTTTTTTTTTTTTTTTTACAAAAATCATTCAGCTAAATCTTGTCAAAACGTGGGACTAATAACGTAGAACACAACAGGAAACATTGGCGTGGAAGACAGAAGAAGAAGAAACAACGTCTAGTCCCTTCGAGGCACTGCAAGCCAGGTTTGTCTTCATCTGATTGGCTGAGATGGTCAGGCAGCTAGGGTTTTCCCATTGGCTCTCTCTCTCTCTCTCTCTCTCTCTCTCTCTCTCTCTCTCTCTCTCTCTCTCTCTCTCTCTCTCTGGCACAGTTCCTCTCCTTCCTGTCCTGTCTCTCTGGTTGGTCCATCTCAGACCTGGACAGGCAGTGTTTGGTTCATCTGTAGTCTCATGTCCTGAATGCTGCCGAGGATCTTCTTCTGGTGGCCTGCCAATGTCACTCCTATCCGAAGAAGATCTCTGAGTAGAGTGGAGTAAAGAAGAGAGAGAGGGAGAGGTGGGTCAGACATAAACAGTAATACAATCATGTCATAGTCTTGAAGATGTATGCTGTATCAAACATTAAGACATATGCTTCCCAATAGGCTTCCCAATAGGCTTCCCAAAATGTTTACATTAGAGGACATACAGTTGGACCCTGTGGGAACAGTGGAAGCTTAACAGTACTCTGTGTACACTAATACAATGACTTGCTAAGATCATGACAACAAAATGGTGACACTCCTCTGTGCACCGATACCTGGGCCAGATGTAACATACTTCAATATCCTGGCAGGTGGGCGGGGGGTAATGGGCGGTAATGGGGAAGGGAGGTTAATGTTTAAACGGGGATTTCCGCTACTGTGGGCCAACACTAAAACCTGTCTACCAGCCAGTCAAACAGCCAGTCAGTTACTTATTAATAAGGAACCAAGCAGAGGAAGTCCTTCAGTAGCCAATCAGTCACTCCTGCAGCAAACTGTCAGTCGGCGAGTCACCCACTCAGTCAGCGAGTCAACCAGTCAGTCAGCGAGTCAACTAGTCAGTCAGCGAGTCAACCAGTCAGTCAGCGAGTCGACCAGTCAGTCAGCGAGTCGACCAGTCAGTCGGCGAGTCGACCAGTCAGTCAGCGAGTCAACCAGTCAGTCAGCGAGTCAACTACTCAGTCAGCGAGTCAACTAGTCAGTCAGCGAGTCAACCAGTCAGTCAGCGAGTCGACTAGTCAGTCAGCGAGTCGACTAGTCAGTCAGCGAGTCGACCAGTCAGTCAGCGAGTCAACTAGTCAGTCAGCGTGTCAACTACTCAGTCAGCGAGTCAACTAGTCAGTCAGCGAGTCGACTAGTCAGTCAGCGAGTCGACCAGTCAGTCAGCGAGTCGACCAGTCAGTCAGCGAGTCGACCAGTCAGTCAGCGAGTCAACCAGTCAGTCAGCGAGTCAACCAGTCAGTCAGCGAGTCAACCAGTCAGTCAGCGAGTCAACCAGTCAGTCAGCGAGTCGAACAGTCAGTCAGCGAGTCAACTAAGTAAGTCAGCGAGTCAACTAGTCAGTCAGCGAGTCAACCAGTCAGTCAGCGAGTCAACCAGTCAGTCAGCGAGTCGACCAGTCAGTCAGCGAGTCGACCAGTCAGTCAGCGAGTCGACCAGTCAGTCTGTAGCTAATCACTTAATGATATAACAGACTAGTGTGTCAGTCAGTGAGTCAACTGGTTGGTCATTTCCTGGTGAATCATTTAGTCTACACAGTCAGTGAGTCAACTGGTTGGTCATTTCGTGGTGAATCATTTCGTCTACACAGTCAGTGAGTCAACTGGTTGGTCATTTCATGGTGAATCATTTAGTCTACACAGTCAGTGAGTCAACTGGTTGGTCATTTCATGGTGAATCATTTAGTCTACACAGTCAGTGAGTCAACTGGTTGGTCATGTCATGGTGAATCATTTAGTCTACACAGTCAGTGAGTCAACTGGTTGGTCATTTCGTGGTGAATCATTTAGTCTACACAGTCAGTGAGTCAACTGGTTGGTCATTTCATGGTGAATCATTTAGTCTACACAGTCAGTGAGTCAACTGGTTGGTCATTTCGTGGTGATTCGTTAGTTCGATGGCGAAGCAGTCTTGAAAGACAAGACTCAAAGAGAACAGTCAGCAATCCATAATTTTAATCAATCAATCGCAGTCACCCAGTTTGACTTGTCTTAACAGTCTTGTAAACTGTCTGTTTCTCTAAGGCTGCGTTTAGACAGACAGCACAATTCAGATCCCCCCCCCCCCCCCACACTAATTGGTCTTTTGACCATTCAGGTCAGCTCTGAAAAACATCTAATTGTCTGTTTCATAGTTGAAAAGAGGACAGGGAGCATTCACTCCTAAATGTGAGATGCAATGGAGGAAATATGAAAACGCTGACACTCACACAGAAGCCTTATTAAAGAATGGTTTTAGAATGGCTGCTGTGAAAAAAAAGCTGCACCTGTTTGGCTGGCGTCAGTCAGACAGTGTAATCTAATCGTCTCAGTGATGTTGGTTTAACTCAAAAGGCCTCATGTACCGGATTGTTAGGAATAATATCACAAGGACTCTCTTTTCCTCTATTTCGTTTGTTTTCTCAATGCCGATAACGAAGGAGAGAGCAAACCACGGTCGGCGTCTGGAGGAACGATTAGCAAACCACGAGGACCCAGCGCCTGTCTGTGTACTCTCCGCTCACACAGACAAAGACACGCACACACACACACACACACACACGCACGCACACACACACAGACACACACAAACTCCACCTCTTTCACAGACACTATGCCCTCTGCTTGTCTGCACGTTTCCGTCGTCCTCTCCATTTGCACACACACACACACACACACACACACACACACACACACACACTCAGGCTCAAAAATAGAGCACTGTCCATGGCAGCAATTTCGCATAAATAAATTGTGTTTTTGTTCCCTTCGCAATCCCTCATCACTCCAGCGACGGAGGATAAAATGATGATAAATGAACCACCATTAGAGGAATTACTAGCCATTATGGGTATTAGAGAGAGCCACTGTACAGCACACCTGTCAGCCTGACAAATTGAAACAAATCACCTCCACATCTATCCTCTTATTATCCACCTAACGAGGATGATAATATTAATCATTATTATCCTAATTCCTTTATTTGATCATAACTGGCCCCATTTCCATGACCTCTTCGACACACATTTCCTGTTACATAAATAGCGTGCCAACCTGGCTCTGAAATCAGGGTTGTGTTCATTAGGCCTTAAGTGGAAGAAAACAGACTGAAACAGGGAGGGACTACCAGGACTTGTACAATGAGAAACTTTTCATTTTAATTTTGTATCGCAAAGTGTTTTTAAAACGTTGCATTCTATTACGAACGCGATCGAATTCTGGGTGAACTATACTGTGATTGTTTCTGTTGAATTGTGTCTTTGTTTTGTATGTTTGAAATGTTCTTGTCTGTATGCCTAAAACTGTACATGTCAACATGTTTACACAGGGCACAGCCGTAAAAGAGATCCAGGTCTCAGTCTGTTTTCCCTGTTAAAATAAAGATTAAATAAAAAAAACAAAAAAACATCCTTATTGCTGAAAGGGACAGTGTCATGAGGTAACGTGAACTAGGCAGGAAGAGTACATTGTGCCCTTCCTGTTAGGCTTTATTTTGTGTTTGCTCCAGAATGGATTCCTTTTATTGGTCCCTTACTGTTTACCTATTACTTTAAACGCTCCACGATTGGTCCTTACTACACTCCATTAATTCTCTCCAGGAAGAGCCTCTACATTTTTTACATTTTAGTCATTTAGCAGACACTTTTATCCAGAGCAACTTACAGTAGCGAATGCATACATTTTATACAATTTTGTACATTTTTTTTTTCTGTGCTGGCCCCCCGTGGGAATCGAACCCACAACCCTGGCATTACAAACACCATGCTCTACCAACTGAGCTACAGGGAAGGCTCTAGAAGTTGTGCCACTCGGGGTCAAGCTCTGGAGTAGTGTTATCTTATCACTCAAATCACAGTGAACCCAGTGAAAACAACAGCCTCCATTATGTGCCACAATTCGAAGTGTATCAGGAATTTCTCTGAAACCAACTCTGACCTGATTCACACTGCATACAGCCAACCAGATTTTATTCAATTGAATCAACTCTTTTTAGACACCCCCCCCCCACAACCAATAACTCTGCTGTCTGGCCGTGACAATGACCCCATTTGAACTCAACTATCTGAATCGACTCTTTCTTCACTCACTCTGCTGTCATTTGGGCCACGAGGTCGAAGGAGGCAAATCCGGCGTTGAGGAAGTTGTCGCCGTAGCGGCTCATCTTGATTGCATCCAGCCAGTCTCCCACGGTGGTGAAGGTGGTGTAGTCAGGGACACACCGGTCGAGCAGGGGCTGCGACGCCCTACAGGGGGGGGACACACAAAAGAGAGAAAGAGGGTTAAGGTCACGCCTCGCCTCCACCACCAACGAAACCCCCCCCAAAACGTCACCTCGCTCTCCCTCTCGCCACCCCACCCCCCACCCCTCGCCGCCCCTGTAGGGTCAAAGGTCAACTGTCCCAGCTGCCCGATGTAACCGTTGGAGACTGGCTTGGAGGCTCGGAGACGTTGGCGCAAACACACCCGGTGTGCGTCCTCTTTGGCGTGACGACCAAAGCAACACAATATGGCAGAGGTGGAAAAAACGTCTCGTCAATAATCTCCCAGACATCATGGAGACGCTTGTGTAATATCAACACGTGTGTATGTGCATGTGTGTGTGTGCCTGTGTGCCTGTGTGCGTGTGTGTATACAGCTGTTAACACCCAATGAGGCTCTCAGACTCTCTAAAAACCCAACCACGCCTAACTGATGTCACAGATCCGGGGGCTACCTTGCCATGTATATAAACAGCAGTGGAAGTTCGAGAAGAGAGAACGAGGGCAAGGGTTAATGAAGGAGGGGGGGAAGTAAGAAAAGGACAGAAAGAAACAGAGGAGTAGAAAGAGGACTACTTTCTCTCTCTCTTTCCTCTCTCTCTCTGTCCATTCTCTGCTCTGTTGATCCTTGTCATTTGATGGCATTAGATTCATAAGCAGGGGGGGGGGGGTTTGAAGAAAAGAGAGGGTGCAAGTTATTAAAAGTGGCTACAGAGGTTCCATTGAAGGGGTGAGTAGTGCAGATGGATAGAAGGAGTGAAGTTTAATAAGGCCTGTGCTTCAGGGCCCAGAGGGTTGGGGCTAGCTGCCATTAACCCTCAGACACAGTTCCCTCTTAATGGACCATTGTTAGCCACTCTCTGAAGCCTTGCGTTGAAGGGGAAGCTGTCTAGCCTGGTCTTTCCAACTCCTTAAGGTTGTTGGAAAGGTCTGGGATCAGGCTAGAAGTTTGTCTACTGGGAGAGGCCACTAAGATATTATGTCTGATGTTATGACACATGACATATCACACATCGGAGTGGATACTCCTCAACTGGTGTTTCCTCAAGGTTTTTGGTTACCTATTTCCTATTGGAAGACCGTTTTGGTTACCTATTTCCTATTGGAAGACCATTTTGGTTACCTATTTCCTATTGGAAGACCGTTTTGGTTACCTATTTCCTATTGGAAGACCATTTTGGTTACCTATTTCCTATTGGAAGGTCACTTTTGGTTACCTATTTCCTACTGGAAGACCGTTTTGGTTACCTGTTTCCTACTGGAAGACCGTTTTGGTTACCTGTTTCCTATTTGGGAGACTGTTTTTGGTTACCTGTTTCCTACTGGAAGACGGTTTTTGGTTACCTGTTTCCTACTGGAAGACGGTTTTTGGTTACCTGTTTCCTACTGGGAAACTGTTTGTCTTCAGGGTGAGTTGTGAAACTCACACACACACCAGTGGAGGCTCCTCAGAGGAGGAAGGGGGGACCATCCTACTCAGTGAATTTCATAAAAGAAGTTCTTCTTTTTAGATAAAACTATACTAAATATGTTCACGTCATCAAATAACTGTTTTGCAGTGAAGGTCTACAGTAGCCTCAACAGCACTCTGTAGGGTAGCACCATGGTTTAGCCCGGAGGACAGCAATTTTCCGTCCTTCTCTGGGTACATTGAATTCAATACAAAACCTAGGAGGCTCATGGTTCTCACCCCCTTCCATAGTCTTACACAGTAATTATGACAACATCTGGAGGATGTCCTCCACAGGAGGTTGGTAGCACCTAATTGGGGGGGATGGTCTTGTGGTAATGGCTGGAGTGGAATTATTGACAATATTGAACAGTTTTGAGCAAATTCATTCCAAAGAAATTAAGGAGAAGCAGGAGAGTGAGAGAGAGAGAGAGAGAGAGCGAGGGAGAGGATAAATATTTTTGTTGTATTTTTTCTTTTAGTTTCACTTTCCCTTACACTAGCTAATGCAGCTACTCAACAACCTGACTCAAACAGAGAGAAATATTTATGTTAGCTAGCTGGCTATCCAACACTTCAATTCTTAAAAGTCAAGGTAAGCTTTCGGTTTTATTCATTTACTACCACTGGGCCTCGCCGGTGTAACTGCTAAACTGCTTGCTGTACACTGTACTGCGTGATTGTACACATAGATTGGATTGTGGGTTTACTAACGTGTTAGCTCTAGAAGCTACATTCACTATGGCATTAGATAATATGGTGACAATGATGTAGGCTGTGTGTAGCGGTTATGGTATGAAAGTTTGGCTTGGAGAGGTATTTTCGACTGTTAACAGACAGCTGTTGTGTTTTACACTGAAGTCCACAAGTAAAAGGAAAATGTGAGAGGAGGAGAGCGCGTAGATGTGATGATGCTGTTTGTATGGTTGCTATGAAAGCGAGATGTGTGTGGCGGATGATAGTCCCAGTCGTTATTCACGTAATAATAAGGAATGCCCTTCGACCACAACGACAAATTGGGAAAAAACAAAATTATTTCCTATTGACCCCATTATAAAAGAGGCAACTCCGTTGTCAATTTTTGTTTAAACAGAAATAACAAAACATTCCCGAAAAATCTGCTGTGTTGTTCAATGGACATGTAGCCAGGTCAAAAATCCTGACTTACGGTTCGCAATGCTCCCACGTAGGGAAATGGAGCCTGTGAGATGAGCCCTATGGCTTCAGGTTATTCGGTGTGGAAAAGTGGGAAATGTGGGGGACCCCGGTGTGTGGAAAACATTCAATCAAAGGTAAGACATTAAACTTGTTTACAGTCCGTTTGTAACTCCACTCACTACTTGTAGCTGAGTGGAGTTGTTGGTCTTGACTAGCTTAAATATTCTGGGCTGTTACTAGCTAGCACTCGTTCACTCAGTGGCTATTAGAGTCGTCATGAAAAGGGGCATGAGTAGTGAGGATAATAGGGAGCAGCCAATGTTGAAAAAAATCATCTTTAGACATGTTGTACTTTTCTTAAATGTTGTTTAATAATTGACTAAAGTAAATGTTTTTTTTTTTTACTGTGAGCCAATAGGGTAACCTAGGTAACCACAGGTTGGTTCCCACGCAGGCGGTGTTCTGTCTAATACAGACTGAGGCTATCATTCATACTGCCAATTCTGTTGTAAAACATTTCTTAAACGGAAGCAAATGGAATGAAACTGGGATGTCCAAACTCTCGTTTCAGATGGAAGAAAGATGTTTGGACTAATGATTCCACCCTAGATCAGCTAGATGCAGGCAAGAGTGTGTTACTGTCTGTCACCTGGATTACCACAAATGTTCTCTCAACCTTTGCACCTACGTTATAAACTGTCATTCATAGGCTAGGTTGTAGCAACCTCATGATGGGTACAGGGAAGTGATGTGAGAATGATGTAGTAGCCTAAACCTATCAATGTTACATGGAGTTGAGTGAATGGATTATGAATGAACAGAGATCCAATATAATAGAAATAAGGCCATGCTCATTAAAAAAAACAAATTTTCCTCCCTAATCTTAAACGGCACTGACACACACACACACACACACACACACACACACACACACACACACACACACACACACACACACACACACACACACACACACACACACACACACACACACACACACACACACACCTCCACCTGTACTGTATATACTGAAACAACTCACCAATCAAACGTAGCCTAGCTACCGCTACATACCGCTAACACCAATGCCGGATATCACGGCAGCTCATCTCTCACTCATTCCTCCCTCGTTAGGCTCGGTGGGAGGGGGGGGGGGCACACCTCTCTGCTGGGCCGTTTAAAATCTCGTTAGCAGCTAATTAAAAGTGTTCCCGTCTTTTTTTGCTTCGCTCTTACTCTAGCTAATTACTCTCACTTAATCTTCCCGGCCATCGCCATAACTACAGCTCCAGATCCCCCATTCCTCCCCCTCACACTCTCCTGAAGCAGGGACAAAAAGGTAGGTCACCCCCCCCCCTTTCCACAAACGTGACAGAGGAATGTGGCTAAAAAACCTAGACATTGTGAAGCCATTGGTCAAAGAACTTCCTTGTAAGACCTACTGTTGATTCAGCATTTGCATTGAGAAATCAAATCAAATTGTTTTTGTCACATGCGCTGAATACAACAGCGGTAAGGTATACCTTACCGTGAAATGTTTACTTACAAGCCCTTAAACAACAATGCAGTTCAAGAAATAGAGTAAAATTAAAATATTTTATAAACAAACTAAAGTTTAAAAAAAATTTAAAAATCTAAAAGAAACACAAGAAAATTACATAACAATAACGAGGCTATATACACGGGGTCCGGTACCGAGTCAATGTGTGGGGGTGCAGGTTAGTTAAGGTAATTTGTAAAGTAACTATGCATAGATAATAAACAGCGAGTAGCAGCAGAGTAAAAACAAAGGGCGGTGGGGGTGTCAATGTAAATAGTTCGGGTGGCCATTTGATTAATTGATCAGCAGTCTTATGGATTGGGGGTAGAAGCTGTTAAGGAGCTTTTTGGTCCTAGACTTGGCGCTCCTGTACCGCTTGTCGTGCGGTAGCAGAGAAAACAGTCCAGGACTTGGGTGACTGGAGTCTTTGACAATTTTTTGAGCCTTCCTCTGACACCACCTAGTATATAGGTCCTGGATGTCAGGAAGCTTGGCCCCAGTGACGTACTGGGCCGTACGCACTACCCTCTGTAGTGCCTTTCCGTCAGATGCCGAGCAGTTGCCATAACGGATGATGATGCAACCGGTCAGGATGCTCTCGATGGTGCAGCTGTAGAACTTTGAGGATCTGGGGACCCATGTCACATTTGTTCAGTCTCCTGAGGGGAAAAAAGTGTTGTGTTGGCCTCTTCACAACTGTCTTGGTGTGTTTGGACCATGATAGTTTGTTGGTGATGTGGACACTAAGGAACTTGAAACTCTCGACCCGCTCCAACTCAGCCCCGTCGATGTTAATTGGGGCCTGTTCGGCCCTCCTTTTCCTATAGTCCACGATCAGCTCATTGGTCTTGCTCACATTGAGTGAGAGGTTGTTGTCCTGGCACCACACTGCCAGGTCTCTGACCTCCTCCCTATAGGCTGTCTCATCGTTGTCGATGAGACAGCTGTTGTGTCATCAGTTGTGTCATCAGTTAACTTAAAGATGGTGTTGGAGTCGTGCCTGGCCACGCAGTCGTGGGTGAACAGGGAGTACAGGAGGGGACTAAGTATGCATCCCTGAGGGGCCCCAGTGTTGAGGATCAGTGTGGCAGATGTGTTTTTGCCTACCCTTACCACCTGGGGGAGGCCTGTCAGGAAGTCCAGGAAGTCCAGCATCCAGTTTCAGAGGGAGGGGTTTAGTCCCATGGTCCTTAGCTTAGTGATGAGCTTTTTGGGGTCCTATGGTGTTGAACGCTTAGCTGTAGTCAATGAACAGCATTCTCACATAGGTGTTCCTTTTGTCCAGGTGGGAAAGGGCAGTTTGGAGTGCGATTGAGATTGCGTCATATGTGGACCTGTGGTATGATTGAAGTAAGAGGAAATGCAGGCAACATATTTCAAACCAGTACATAGGGTCCCAAAGTTTTCCCAGAATTCCCAGGTTTTCTAGATATCCTGGATGGAATATTCCAAGGTTCTAGATATCCTTGATGGAATATTCCAAGGTTCTAGGTATTCTTGAAATCCTGTGGATTTGGGGAGTTGTGCAATCCTACTAGCACCAGATTGAGGTATCTGCTAACTAGGCTGAGATGTGGCAGACTGGTTGTGATAGCTGATAGGCTTACCCGGAAGAGTGCGTGCTGCTGGTGACCACCTTGAGGCTGGCGGCATTGCGGATGAGCTTGTCCAGCGTTGCGACGATCTGGGAGAACTTAGGCCGGAGGTTCCTTTCCTTGACCCAGCAGTCGAGCATGAGCTGGTGCAGCGCCGTGGGGCAGTCCATGGGCGGGGGCAGCCGGTAGTCCTGCTCCACTGCGTTTATAACCTGGAGGGTTGAAGAGGGGAATAGAGAAGAGGAGAGATCTGCGTTAAGAGTGGGTTAGAATCAGACCTGGGTCAGATATTTTCTTAGGGAATTAAGGGTTTGAATGAAGAGGCATACAAAGGATAGGGTGATCACTGGGCAGAGAAGGGATATGAGGTAGGAAGAGAAAGAGAAGGGATAGGAGGTAGGAAGAGAAAGAGAAGGGATAGGAGGTAGGAATAGAAAGAGAGGTAGGATTATAGTCAAGAAGGGAACAACGTAAGGAGGAAAGATGGAAGGGAAGGGGGAAGGGGGGAGGAAGAGAGGGGGAAGATAAGAGAGAGCATGAGAAGCGGTCAGGAGAGATGGAGGAAAGATGTTAGGGGGGAAGGGGGCAGGACAGATGGAGGGACCGGGAGGGAGGGGGGAAGGGGGCAGAAGAGATGGAAGAAAGACAATGGATGATAAAAGGAAAAGGAACCAGAGAATGGGGGATTCAGAGATTTTTACGGTGTTTTTTTGGGATCGGGGGAACATGAAGTAAAGTAGTTTCACTCACGTCCTGGTTGCTCATGTCCCAATATGGCCGCTCTCCGTACGACATCACTTCCCACATAACGATGCCATAGCTCCACACGTCACTGGCCGAGGTGAACTTCCTGTAGGCAATGGCCTCGGGAGCCGTCCAGCGAATCGGAATCTTGCCTCCCTGTGGATATGCGAATGAGTAGGTGAGCGTGAAATACTGGGGATGGAGTCACACACACACACACATACACACACACACACACAGTCACAGACACACACACACAATTTATTACCACTCATTCAAGACTTGACATAGATGCCAATACACACTCCCAAAGACTCCCTCAGTCCTAGACACTCACCAGACTCCCTCAGTGTTCTAGACACTCACCAGACTCCCTCACTGTTCTAGACACTCAGCAGACTCCCTCAGTCCTAGACACTCAGCAGACTCCCTCACTGTTCTAGACACTCACCAGACTCCCTCACTGTTCTAGACACTCACCAGACTCCCTCAGTCCTAGACACTCACCAGACTCCCTCACTGTTCTAGACACTCACCAGACTCCCTCAGTGTTCTAGACACTCACCAGACTCCCTCACTGTTCTAGACACTCACCAGACTCCCTCACTGTTCTAGACACTCAGCAGACTCCCTCAGTCCTAGACACTCAGCAGACTCCCTCACTGTTCTAGACACTCACCAGACTCCCTCAGTGTTCTAGACACTCACCAGACTCCCTCACTGTTCTAGACACTCACCAGACTCCCTCACTGTTCTAGACACTCAGCAGACTCCCTCAGTCCTAGACACTCAGCAGACTCCCTCAGTGTCCTAGACATTCAGCAGACTCCCTCACTGTTCTAGACACTCACCAGACTCCCTCACTGTTCTAGACACTCACCAGACTCTCTCAGTGTTCTAGACACTCACCAGACTCCCTCATTGTCCTAGACACTCACCACACTCCCTCAGCGTCATAGACACTCCCAAAGACCCTCTCAGTGTCCTAGACACTCAGCAGACTCCCTCAGCGTTCTAGACACTCACCATACCCCCTTAGTGTCCTAGAAACTCACCAGTGAACTGGTATAGGTTGGGTCCGTGGCGTCGTCTTCAAGGAATCGCGACAGGCCGAAGTCGGACACCTTACACACCAGGTTGCTGTTGACCAGAATGTTGCGAGCTGCCAGGTCCCGGTGAACGTAGTTCATATCAGAGAGATACTTCATGCCCGCGGCAATGCCACGCAACATGCCCACCAGCTGGATCACTGTGAACTGCCCGTCATTGAGCTGGCAGAGTTAGAGATAGAGATAAAAAGGTCAGTATATCATATTAAAAACATATATACTAGATTCAATCATTATTTAACATGCTCCAATTCTTCTCACACATATACACACACACATTCACTGCCTGTTGAACACAGAATGAGGAAGAACCTGGTTTGTTGTTTTGGAAAGTTTTGAAAGTCTTTTGAAAAGTGTTGGTTAATAGCTAGTTATCTTTTGAGTTTGGATCACGTGACGGGTTGGCATCAGCTGCTGGAACCGCTACTGATTCAGAGGGGTTGGGTTAAATGCGGAAGACACATTTCAGTTGAAGGCATTCAGTTGTACAACTGACTAGGTATCCCCCTTTCACTTTCCTTTACTATCTGTTCAGTGATCCTTCTGACCAAGGTCGGGTCTGAGGAGCTGTTTAGCGTAGCAACTAGCCTAGCTGCTAGCTAGCTGCCTATCAAGCTAGCAGGGGTTTCTTGAGGGCTTGAACGCAGCCCGTGACACAGTTAGTCATTGTGTCTGGGATCGCGGATGTGGTTGTCTAGATCCCTGCTGTTTGTTGTTGTTGTTGTTTTCAAATCTTTGCTGTGTCCTGTCTGGAACTGAGAGGAATAACAGCGTAACCTATGTTGCTACCATGACAAGACCAAAGCTGGTGGGAGTACCGTTGAGAACAGCGGTATCTATCACAGGTGAAGGATCTTTTAAACAAACAAAAATAATTCTACAAGCAGTTGTTTCCACAACAATGAAATAGCTTCAAGTGTTTTGTCCAAATGCTGTTGGAGTCAACTAATAAAATAATGGACGACCTGACCAGAAAGGTCCAGGACCTGAATAACAGTTTGCAGTTCTCCCAGGGTCAGCTCGATGAGTTTAACCTGTCTGGGCTAGGGGGCAGTACTTTCACGGCCGGATGAAAAACGTACCCAATTTAAACAGGTTACTACTCTGGTCCAGAAACTAGAATATGCATATAATTAGTAGATTCGGATAGAAAACACTCTGAAGTTTCTAAAACTGTTTGAATGGTGTCTGTGAGTATAACAGAACTCATATGGCAGGCAAAAACCTGAGAAAAATCCTAGCAGGAAGTGGAAAATTATAGTTTCGATAGAGAATCAAAAGAAGAACTACAATTTTCCACTTCCTGCTAGGATTTATTTTTGATTTTTGATTCTCTGTCGAAACTACAGTGTCTGTGGGGTGACGTTGCACTTCCTAAGGCTTCCATTGGCTGTCAACAGCCTTCAGAAAGTGGTTTGAGCATTCTCCTGTCACTGGGCAGATAATAGGAGCTCAGTTTCTGAGTGGACTGCCTGGCAACAAAGGGTTTGGATATGCGCGGTCACGCGAGCGAGCCGTTCCTTCTTTTTCTTCTTGAATGAATACGCTATTGTACGGTTGGAATATTATCGCAATTTTACATTAAAAATACCATAAATATTGATTTTAAATATGGATTATTTCGAACAAAAACAACATTTCTTGTGGAAGTAGCAGTCCTGGGAGTGCATTCTGACGAAGATCAGCAAAGGTAAGAGAATATTTCTAATACTAATGTTGAGTTTAGGTTGCGCCGAACTTGGCAGGTGTCTGTATAGCTCGCCGTGATGGCTGAGCTATGTACTCAGAATATTGAAAAATGTGCTTTCTCCGTAAAGCTATTTTAAACTCTGACACAGCGGTTGCATCCAGGAGTAGCCTATCTATAATTCTTTAAATAATTGTTATGTATTTTGTCAACGTTTATGATGAGTATTTTTGTAAATTGATGTGCACATTCACTGGACGTTTTGGTGGGAATACATTTTCTGAACATCACGCGCCAATGTAAAATGCTGTTTTTGGATATAAATATGAACTTTATCGAACAAAACATACATGTATTGTGTAACATAATGTCCTAGGGGTGTCATCTGATGAAGATCGTCAAAGGTTAGCGCTTCATTTAGCTGTGTTTTGGGTTTTATTGACACATGTCCTTACTTGGAAAATGGTTGTGTGATTATTTTTGTCTATGTACTCTCCTAACATAATCTAATGTTTTGCTTTCGCTGTAAAGCCTTTTTGAAATCGGACAATGTGGCTACATCAAGGAGAAGTGTATCTTTAAAATGGTGTAAAATAGTTGTATGCTTGAGAAAGTTGAATTATGACATTGTTGTTTTTGAATTTGCCGGCCTGATATTTCACTGGCTGTGTCCCGCAACTGGGAAGCTAGCATCCCACGTAGGCCATATAAATTAAACAGGAGAACTGCAAGATGACATCAATCTGAAAGTCATTGAGAGAGGACATCAGCTATGAATGTTAATCCGTGATAACAATGACGGAGAAATCGGATTATCTCGAGGGACGATCAAGGAGGAACAACATGGTTGTGTACGGAATTGTATAATCTCCACATGAGACCTAGACGGAGTCTGAGGACAAAGTGAGGGAAATTATCTTGGATAAACTGATGATAGACCACAGGACGATTGAGGTGTAGCGCGCCCACAGAACTGGAAAACCCACCACCGGCCCAGGTGACAGGCCCAGGCCGATAGTGGTCAAGTTCCTGAGGTTCAAGGACAAGGTAGCTGTTCTGGAAAGAGATAATAACTTGAGAGGAACGTATATCTTCCTCAACGAGGACTTTCCTGAAGCTGTGTGCCAGAAGAGGAAAGAACTGATCCCAGCCATGAAAGCTGCCAGAACACGTGGGACATTGCTTACATTCGCTATGACAGGATCATTGTCCAAACTTCCTCTCAAAAGCCTGGAAGGGTTGAGAGAGCCAAGCCTATGGGTTTGTAGCTTCAACCCCACAGCACAAACACACTTAGACACACCAACTGATTAATGGACTACTGAATGTATACATTTTTTTCTCTTGCTTTGTTTTTATTATTTCTATCTCTGACAAACTACCCAGGAAATAGCCCATATTAATATATGTAGCCTTAGACACAAGGTTCATGAAATCAATAACTTGCTAACATCAGATAACATTTATATATTAGCCAGTTCTGCGACTCACTTAGATAATTCATTTGATGATTCAATAGTAGCAATACAAGAG
This sequence comes from Salmo trutta, assembly GCF_901001165.1. Classification (NCBI taxonomy): domain Eukaryota; kingdom Metazoa; phylum Chordata; class Actinopteri; order Salmoniformes; family Salmonidae; genus Salmo; species Salmo trutta. Next base: position 4,810,287 of record NC_042973.1, on the reverse strand, counting down.
TATAACATCTATAGAAGAGACAGGCATGCTTATGGGGGGGAGGTGTTGCTGTATATATATTCAGAGCCAAGTAATGATTAGAGAAGAACTTATGTCAAGTGTTGTGGTTGCAGGTTCACCTAGCACATTTAAAGCATTTTCTTTTGGGGTGTTGCTATAGGCCTCCAAGTGCTAACAGTCAGTATCTAAATAATATGTGCTTGATAGTGTATGTGTTGTAAACTAAGAGGTCTACTTTTTGGGGGGGCCTGAATATTGACTAGTTTTCATCAAGCTGTCCACTCAAGAGGAAGCTTCTAACTGTAACCAGTGCCTGTAATCTGGTTCAGGTTATTAATCAACCTACTGTACCAGGGTGTTTCCAAATGCTACAGAAACAAGATAATCCACATGTATCAATCACATTTTTAATAATACCGTAGACCTTTACTGTCACGTCCTGACCAGTAAAGGGGTTATTTGTTCTTATAGTTTGGTCAGGACGTGGCAGGGGGTATTTGTTTCATGTGGTTCAGGGTGTGTTTGTGTATGTGTTCATGTAGAGGGGGTATTTGGTTTATATGGTTCGGGGTGGTTGTGTATGTAGAGGGGTATTTGATTTATTAGTCCAGGGTTTTGGTTATTGTTCTATGTTAGTTTAGTTCTATGTTCAGTCTAGTCGTTTGTATTTCTATGTTTAGCTAATTGGTGTTGGGGCCTTCAGTTGGAGGCAGCTGTCTATCGTTGCCTCTGATTGAAGGTCCTATAAATAGGAATGTGTTTCATTGGATTTTGTGGGAGATTGTTTCTTGTTTAGCTGTGTGCCTGACGAGACTGTCCAGTTCATTTGTGTTTGTATACGTTGTTTGTGTTTTTCCTTCTTCACTAAATAAAAAGAAGATGAGTATACATTTTCCCGCTGCGTTTTGGTCTACACCCTACGACACCCGTGACATTTGTTCTAAAGCTGTATCCGTACCCATTGGATGATGAGTGATCACAATATAGTGACTATATCCAGGAAAGTTCCAAAAGCTGGGCCTAAAATAGTTTGAGTGACCATACAAAGGATTTTGCTGTGACTCTTATGTGAATGATGTTAAAAAATATATATTTGTTGATATAATGTGATTAATAAGGAGCATCCAGACCCTGCAATTGATTACTTTATGAAAGAGCTTCATATAATTATTGATAAACATGCACTTGTTAAGAGACGGACTGTTAGAACTGTTAAGGCTCCATGGATTGATGTGGAATTGAATAACTGTATGGTTTACAGATATGGGGTAAAAGGAGTGGCTAGTAAGTCTGGCTGCACATCGGACTGGCTGACTTACTGCAAATTGAGAAATTATGTGACTAAACTCAACAAAAAGAAGAAGAAACTGTATTATGAAGCCAGGATCAATGATGTAAAGAATGATGGGAAAAAAACTTTGGAGTACTTGAAATGAAATTATGGGCAGAAAGACAAATTCAACTCCGTCTTTCATCAAATCAGATGGCTGATTCATCACAAAACGATTTTGATGTTGCAAATTAATTTATTGATTAGTTCATTGGCTAAGTGGGCTAATTTAGGCAGGAAATGCCAACAACGAACAATGAGCCATCATACTCATGCATTAAAAAAAAAGAATAATGAATGAAAAGCATTGCAAGTCGGAATTTTGTAAAGATAGCATGGGAGAGGTGGTAAAAGTATTGTTATCGATCAATAATGACAAACCTCCTGGCATTGACAACTTAGATGTAAAGCTACTGAGGATGGTAGCTGACTCTATAGCCACTCCTATCTGTCATATCTTTAATCTGAGCCTAGAGGAAAGTCTTTGTCCTCAGGCCTGGAGGGAAGCCAAAGTAATTCCACTACCCATGAGTGATAAAGTGGCCTTTACTGGTTTTAACAGCAGACCTATCAGCTTGTTGCCAGCTCTTAGCAAACTGTTCGAAAAAAAAGTTTTTTCACCGAATACAATGCTATTTCTCTGTAAACAAGTTAACAACAGACTTTCAGCAAGCTTATAGAGAAGGTTACTCAACATGTACTGCACTGACACAAATGACTGATGATTGGTTGAAAGAAATTGATAATAAGACGATTGTGGGAGCTTTACTGTTAGATTTCAGTGCAGCCTTTGATATTATTGACCATAACCTGTTGTTGAGAAAACGTATGCGTTATGGCTTTTCAAGCTTTGCCATATCATGGATTCAGAGCTATCCATCTAATAGAACTCAAAGGGTTTTCTTTAATGGAAGCCTCTCTAATGTCAAACATGTAAAGTGTGGTGTACCGCAGGGCACCTCTCTAGGCCCTCTAATCTTTTGTATTTTTACCAATGACCTGCCACTGTCATTAAACATAGCATGTGTGTCCATGTGTGTTGATTATTCAACCATCAGCAACCACAGCTAATGAAGTCACTGAAGCTCTAAATAAAGAGATGCAGTCTGTTTTGCAATGGGTGTCCAGTACTACATTGGTCCTGAACATTTCTAAAACTAAGAGTATTGTTTTGGTATAAATCGTTCTGGATCTCAGCCGCACCTGGTAATTAATGGTGTGGCTGTTTGAACCAGTTGAGAAGACGTAATTACTTGGCGTTACCTTTAGAATGTAAACTGTCATGGTCAAAACATGTAAATTCAACGGTTGTGAAGATGGGGAGAGGTCTGTCTGTAATAAAGAGATGCTCTGCTTTTTTGACATCACACTTCACAAAGCAAGTCCTGCAGGCTCTAGTATTGTCTTTTCTTGATTATTGTCCAGTCATGTGGTCAAGTGCTGCAAAGAAAGACCTAGTTAAGCTGCAGCTGGCCCAGAACAGAGCAGCACGTCTTGCTCTTCATTGTAATCAGAGGGCTGATGTAAATACTATGCATGCCAGTTTTTCTTGGCTAAGAGTTGAGGAAAGACTGACTGCGTCACTTCTTGTTTTCATAAGAAACATTATTGTGTTGGAAATTCAAAATTGTTGCATAGTCAACTTCCACGATGCCACCAGGGGGCTTTTCACAGTCCCCATGTTAAGAACAAATTTAAGGAAATATACATTATTACACAGAGCCATGAGTGCATGGAAGTTCCTTCCATCTTATATAGGGCAAGTGAACAGCAAACCTGGTTTAGAAAACAAATAAAGCAACACCTCAAGGAACATACGTCTCTCCCCCATGTGACCTTCTTATTGTGTGTTTGTACTGACATGTATGTGGAACTGACAGATACACACTACATGTTAATGCTTTTAAATGTATGTAAATTGTAAAGTATTTTGTCTGTAATGTCTTTTCATTATGTGTCTGACCCCAGTAAGACTAGCTGTTGCCAATGGGGATCCTAATAAATAAAAAATTTAATAAAATCTCTCTGTCTCTCTGTCTCTCCTCACCACTCTATTTGGTTGCTCTCTGTCTCTCTCTCTCTGTCTCTCTCTCTGTCTCTCTCTCTCTCTGTCTCTCTCTCTGTCTCTGTCTCTCTCTCTGTCTCTGTCTCTCTCTGTCTCTCTCTCTCTGTCTCTCTCTCTCGTCTCTCTCTCTCTGTCTCTCTCTCTCTGTCTCTCTCTCTCTGTCTCTCTCTCTGTCTCTCTCTCTCTCTCTGTCTCTCTCTCTCTGTCTCTCTCTCTTTTCTCTCTCTGTCCTCGTCTGTCTCGTCTCTCTCTCTGTCTGCTCTCTCTCTGCTCCTCTGTCTCCTCTCTGTCTCTGTCCTCTCTCGTCTGTCTCTGTCTCTCTCTCTGGTCTCTCTCTCTCTGTCTCCTCCTGTCTCTGTCTCTCTCTCTCTTCGCTGCTCTCCTCGCTCTCCTCTTCTCTCTCCTCCTCTCTGTCTCTCTCTCTCTGTCTCTCTCTCTCTGTCTCTCTCTCTGTCTCTCTCTCTGTCTCTCTCTCTCTGTCTCTGTCTCTCCTCGCCACTCTATTTGGTTGCTCTCTGTCTCTCTCTCTGTCTCTGTCTCTCTCTCTGTCTCTGTCTCTCTCTCTCTGTCTCTCTCTCTCTGTCTCTCTCTCTCTGTCTCTCTCTCTCTCTGTCTCTCTCTCTGTCTCTCTCTCTGTCTCTCTCTCTCTCTCTGTCTCTCTGTCTCTCTCTCTGTCTCTCTCTCTCTGTCTCTCTCTCTCTGTCTCTCTCTCTCTGTCTCTCTCTCTGTCTCTCTCTCTCTGTCTCTCTCTCTCTCTCTCTCCTCACCACTCTATTTGGTTGCTCTCTGTCTCTCTGTCACTCTGACTATGATCATCTCTTGCTCTCTTTCTTACTATCTCCATTTATCCCTTTGCTTCTCTCTCTCTCCGTTTCCACTTAAACCCCCTCTCTCTCCTTTTCTCTGTATCCCCCCTCCCTCTTTCTCTCTCCTTTTCTCTCTCTCCATCTCTCTCTCTCTCTCCTCCTCAGTGTCAACCAGTATTTAATTTAAGGGAGAGGCAGTGATTCATAAGCTGAGTGAATCCTCTGTAAATGTCAGAAATAGCGAGAGGAGCGGCGCGTTTGTCTGATATTGGCAACAGATGAGGGTTAGGGCCTTTTCCAAAGAGATGGAGAGGGTGTGGAATACGAGGACATTAATAGAGAAGATCAGGGAGATATGCTCTTGTACTTTTGCTGGGTAGTGGTGCAGATGATGTGACGATTACAGATAGACATTTATGAAGTGTGTTCAAGAGCATCAGTTCTCTGTGCAGTTTTATAGAGCGCAGGTTTTTGATGTGTGTGTGTGTGTGTGTGTGTGTGTGTGTGTGTGTGTGTGTGTGTGTGTGTGTGTGTGTGTGTGTTCCACATGCTCTCTTACCCTTAAGAAAGAGTCCAGCGCTCCGTTCTCCATAAACTCTGTGACGATCATGACTGGTCGGCTCTTGGTGACCACGCCCTCCAACCGGATGATGTTCGGGTGGTCAAACTGTCCCATGATGCTCGCTTCGCTCAGGAAGTCCCGCCTCTGCCTGTCGGTGTAGCCCACCTTGAGTGTCTTGATAGCCACAATGATCTCCCGTCGGCCAGGCAGCTTCAGACGCCCACGACACACCTCCCCAAACTCTCCTGCGAGAGCGAGGAATGGGAGACAGCGAAAGAGAGAGAGAGAGATATGGTGGGGGGAAGAGAGGAAGGATCGGATGGAGTGGAGGAGAGTGGGGGAGAGAGGGGAGAGGGACAGTTTACTGGTTAGAAACAAGGAGCCAGGGAAGGGAAGCGGGAGACAGAGAGAGGGGGGCTCGGGGTGAACGGTGGCTAGGAACAGTAGAGAAAAGGGGGAAAGCGAGATGAGGGGGAGAGTGAGGGATGTCTGAGGGAAAACTAAAAGCTTAGAGTGGGTGGACGTGGGTAGTTTGGGGTAGGCAGTAAGGATTGATAAGAGAGTGAGGGAGGTGGGAGGGTAGAGGAATATGTTTGGGTAGATGTATAGGTTGGAATAGAGGTAAAGGTTGGAGGGTAGAGGTAGAGGTGGGAGGGTAGAGGTGGGAGGGTAGAGGCAGAGGTGGGAGGGTAGAGACAGAGGTGGGAGGGTAGAGTAGAGGTGGGAGGGTAGAGACAGAGGTGGGAGGGTAGAGACAGAGGTGGGAGGGTAGAGGTGGGAGGGTAGAGATAGAGGTGGGAGGGTAGAGGTATAGGTGGGAGGGTAGAGGTACAGGTGGGAGGGTAGAGACAGAGGTGGGAGGGTAGAGACAGAGGTGGGAGGGTAGAGACAGAGGTGAGAGGGTGGAGGCAGAGGTGGGAGGGTGGAGACAGAGGTGGGAGGGTAGAGGTAGTGGTGGGAGGGTAGAGACAGAGGTGGGAGGTTAGAGACAGAGGTGGGAGGGTAGAGGTATAGGTGGGAGGGTAGAGGTACAGGTGGGAGGGTAGAGACAGAGGTGGGAGGGTAGAGACAGAGGTGGGAGGGTAGAGACAGAGGTGGGAGGGTAGAGACAGAGGTGGGAGGGTAGAGACAGAGGTGGGAGGGTAGAGACAGAGGTGGGAGGGTGGAGACAGAGGTGGGAGGGTAGAGGTAGAGGTACAGGTGGGAGGGTAGAGGCAGAGGTGGGGGTAGAGGTTGAGGTGGGAGGGTAGAGGTATAGGTGGGAGGGTAGAGGCAGTGGTGGGGTAGAGGTAAAGGTACAGGTGGGGGTAGAGGTAGAGGGACAGGTGGGAGGGTAGAGTAGAGGTGGGGGTAGAGGTAGAGGTGGGAGGGTACAGGTGGGAGGGTAGAGGTACAGGTGGGTGTAGAGGTAGAGGTATAGGTGGGGGGTTAGAGGTATAGGTGGGGGGGTAGAGGTAGAGGTATAGGTGGGAGGGTAGAGGTAGAGGTATAGGTGGGGGGTTAGAGGTATAGGTGGGAGGGTAGAGGTAGAGGTAGAGGTATAGGGTTAGAGGTATAGGTGGGGGGGGGTAGAGGTAGAGGTACAGGTGGGAGGGTAGAGGTATAGGTGGGAGGGTAGAGGTGTAGGTGGGAGGGTAGAGGTATAGGTGGGAGGGTAGAGTTGTAGGTGGGAGGGTAGAGGTATAGGTGGGAGGGTAGAGGTATAGGTGGGAGGGTAGAGTAGAGGTGGGAGGGTAGAGTAGAGGTGGGAGGGTGGAGGTACAGGTGGGAGGGTAGAGACAGAGGTGGGAGGGTAGAGGCAGAGGTGGGAGGGTAGAGGTACAGGTGGGAGGGTAGAGACAGAGGTGGGAGGGATGAGACAGAGGTGGGATGGTAGAGACAGAGGTGAGAGGGTAGAGGTGGGAGGGTAGAGACAGAGGTGAGAGGGTAGAGGTGGGAGGGTAGCGATAGAGGTGGGAGGGTAGAGACAGAGGTGGGAGGGTAGAGACAGAGGTGGGAGGGTAGAGACAGAGGTGGGAGGGGTAGAGATAGAGGTGAGAGGGTAGAGGTGGGAGGGTAAAGGTATAGGTGGGGGTTGGGGGGTAGTGGGATAGATTAGGCTTCTGAGGGATCGGGGGCGGGGTCAGAAGAAGAGACAGGAGGAGAGAGAAGCTTGGCGGTTGTGGAGGCTTTGCGTCTCGGGCCTGATACGCCAACCAGGTGCGAGAGTGTGTGAGAGAAAGAGAAACAAGGGAAGTGAGGGAGGGAGGGAGGGAGGGAGGGAGAGAGGTGGTGGATGGAGGGGGGAAGGAGGTAGGGAGGGAGGATCAGTGGGAGGGAGGGTAAAGGGGAGGGGAGACAGGGGTTGGGGTTCGTCACTTAAGGCGAAGGCTGGGAAGCGACGGGTTCAAGACGCAGCAGTAGATGTTAAGCCCTCGTAGTGGTGGTAGTAGTAGTAGTAGTAGTAGTAGTAGTAGTAGTAGTAGTAGTAGTAGTAGTAGTAGAGTGGAGGGGGCTCAGCTGCAGGTGACGTAAACCTCAAATCCAACTTCCCATCATCACAAGTCTTCATTCGGCTCAGAAACAAGGCTAAGAATTCAACTCTGAGCCGGGAACAATCCTACAGTTTTTTTTTGCAAACGGTATTACTAATATTTGAAGATATCAAAGAATTTATGATTTCAAGATTACTAACTAGTGCATCAAAAAGGGTGGAGGGAAGGAGCAAGGGTAATCTAAAAGGGAAACAAGAAAGACGACCACATACGGATATAAACCACCAGGTAATGAGGTCAAGGGTCAAAGGGTCTTTAGAGTGGCCCCGTTTAACATTGACCCTTAAGCAAAATTGGGAAGGAGGGGTTCAGAGATGACCAATCCTGAACCTGGAAGGCTGCTGTTCTAGCTGCTTGACCAGCCAATCAACTCTCCTAGGCGATGATTAAGTCAGTTACATTCAAGTAAAAGAGCTAACCAATGGAAGTGATTGAATTAATGACACTTGAAGGAACAAAATAACTTCCTACTACAGAGCACCTCTCCAGGATCAGGAATGGGCAGTTCTTAAAGGTTAAAGGTTAAATAAAATAAATAAAAGGTTAAAAAGGACAAAAAGTGTGGAAAGTAGCTAGCAATCATACTGGCACTTAGGTGCCAACCTGGGGGGCCACGGTTGTGAGTGAAGCAAATTAGAGGTGGGGGGGTGGGGGGGACATTTTTTTGCAAGGGCGTAAGTGCAGATTTTAGATTAGGGGGGGCTGAGGCTAGTGCTGGGGGGTGCGAGGCGAGGCAGGGGTTGGGATGATGAATTGAGTGAAAGTACCGCTTGGCGTGAAGTCCTCTAACGGTATGGCCTGGAGGTGACTAGCAGTCTTCCCCCTGTAGCTCAGGAGCTTTGGTTGGTTACCTGCGCCGATGACCTCCTCGATCTTCACGCAGGAGATGTCGATCTCCTTCGCGAACTCTCGGACGGCCTCGTTGGGGTCCTCGTAGGTGAAGGGGTCGATATAGACCTTCATTCCCGGCGTGACTATAGGGGATTCAATAGCGGGAATAATCACATGAATCACGGCCGTCAAGCAGTAGTTACCATTGAAAACAATATGTACTGTGCATTCAGAAAGTATTCAGACCCTTTTACTTTTTCCACATTTTGTTACATTACAGACTTTTTTTTTAATGTATTTTTTGAAAGTTTTGCCTCATCAAAAAAACAGAAATATCACATTTACATAAGTATTCAGACCCTTTACTCAGTATTATGTTGAAGCACCTTTGGCAGTGATTACAGCCTCGAGTCTTCTTGGGTATGACGCTACAAGCTTGGTCTCTCTAGAGATGTTCGATCTAGTTCAAGTCCGGGATCTGGCTGGAAGGTGAACCTTCGGCCCAGTCTGAGGTCTTGAGCGCTCTGGAGAAGGTTTTGATCAAGGATATCGCTTCACTTTGCTCCGTTCATCTTTCCCTCAATCCTGATTAGTCTCCCAGTCCCTGCCGCTGAAAAACATCCCCACAGCATGATGCTGCCACCACCATGCTTCAACATGCTGTACCCTTCCCAGATCTGTGCCTCGACACAATCCTGTCTGAGCTCAATGGACAATTCCTTCGACCTCATGGCTTGGTTTTTGCTCTGACATGTACTGTCAACTGTGGGACCTTATATAAGCGGGTGTGTGCCTTTCTAAATAATTTCCAATCAATTTAATTTACCACAGGTGGACTCTAATCAAGTTGGAGAAACATCTCAAGGATGACCAATGGAAACAGGATGCACCTGAGCTCAATTTCGAGTCTCATAGCAAAGAATCTGAATACCAATGTAAATAAGGTATTTCTGTTTTAAAAATAATATATATATATATATATATATTTTTAACCTGTTTTCACTTTGTCATTATGGGGTATTGTGTGTACATTGATGAGGAAAATGTTTTACTTAATCCATTTTAGAATAAGGCTGTAACAAAATGTGGAAAAAAGTCAAGGGGTCTGAATACTTTCCGAATCCACTGTGTGGATTGGATTAACAGAAGATGTAACAGTCGAGGCACACTTTCAAAGAGCTCCACAGCTACTACCATTCTATAATTCAGTGTAATCTGTGCCTGTTATTGTAAAGCAGGTTATGACATCACCGGCTTTGGACATATTATCTGTAAATGCGATGCTTGTGACATAACCGGCTGTTGACACGCAGTGTAAGAATATATTCTGTTGAATGTAGGGACAAAGTCAAGCTCAGAGAGTGTCTGTTAGAATGTGGATCTTGGGATAGCTTATAATGTAGGACAGGATAGGCAGTAGAGACTTACTGTACTGCTGCAGTTTCTCTGTGTACTCTGACTCAGAGCCATTCCTCTGCTTCCTGTGGGGCAAACCAGAGTAAAAACACAAAGTCAGTCATGTGCCGCATACAGCAATACTTAATGGAACAGGAGAGTGTGGAAAGGATGTCAGTATAGCTGTGTCAGGTAATATAGATTTCAGTATAGCTGAGTCAGTTAATATAGATTTCAGTATAGCTGTGTCAGTTAAAATAGATTTCAGTATAGCTGTGTCAGTTAAAATAGATTTCAGTATAGCTGTGTCAGTTAAAATAGATTTCAGTATAGCTGTGTCAGTTAAAATAGATTTCAGTATAGCTGTGTCAGTTAAAATAGATTTCAGTATAGCTGTGTCAGTTAAAATAGATTTCAGTATAGTTGTGTCAGTTAAAATAGATTTCAGTATAGCTGTGTCAGTTAAAATAGATTTCAGTATAGCTGTGTCAGTTAAAATAGATTTCAGTATAGTTGTGTCAGTTAAAATAGATTTCAGTATAGCTGTGTCAGTTAAAATAGATTTCAGTATAGCTGTGTCAGTTAAAATAGATTTCAGTATAGCTGTGTCAGTTAAAATAGATTTCAGTATAGCTCTGTCTGTAGAAATAGAGAATTACACTGCATTTCTCACTAGGATAAAGCTCACTTAGCTTTATATTTGAAGCTAAGAAATACAGAATTTTGAGTAAAACTACAGAAGAAGACATTATATCGAGTAGAAAACGTAGGAATCTTTTTGTACGTATGAAATGAAAGCTGAGAGAAAACATAATGGCCCAACACGAGAAGTAAAGGACAAAGTCTTTCCCAATGGGAGCCTCAGCTGTTTCCCTCAACACCCAGCTTAACACATCCTCCCGCACACGGGTTCAAACTAACCCCCCCCCCCCTCTTTTCCTTTACTCATCCTCTGCTTTCTCTTCTTTCTTCAGTATCAGTCCATTAATGGGGGGAGGGAGGGGGACGTTGAAAATCCATGTTAATGTAGTTCCTTTGTTGTCTAACCAGTAACCGGGGCAATAATACCCGACGGTGATTTGCATCTCATTTCCAATTCAAATGTGGTTCCGGAATATGCCGAGGAGGCTCTGAGTTTTTCTTTTTTTCCCCTTTACTTTTTTTTCCTTCTCCCGTGGCAGAAGCTAGCGAGCTCAACTAAGTCAGAGAGAGAGACACTAGCGAGCTAAGCTAAGACACAGAGACACTAATGAGATAAGCTAAGACACAAAGAGACACTAGTGAGCTAAGCTAAGACACAGAGACAGACACTAGCGTGCTAAGCTAAGACACAGAGACAGACACTAGCGTTCTAAGCTAAGTCACAGAGAGAGAGGAGAGGAGGAGAGGGATGAGGGAGGAGAGTAGGAAGGAGTTTGTTCAGTGTGACGAGGGCCCTGGTCTTCAGACCGGGCGACTCACACCGAACAGTTCCACCACCGCCGCGAGAGGTGGGTGAGTACCAGCCACCAAAATGGAAAGGTGTCAAACTCGCACACTTCATCAACATGCAGACTCCCAGTAAAAGATTAGTAGTGCTACGTAGAGTTGAATGACCGCAGTGAGGCCGAGCTATGCTTTTACAGGATCTGAGTGGATGTTGAAGTTCCTACAAGTGAATAGGAGTCAAAAGGATTCAGTAGGTTCAGCTGGCGTCCGAGCGCGGTGACACGACCATGAAGACAGGCCAATCTTTTCCTAGCAGCTGCAGCTCATGCTGTGTCCATTGGGCAGGGCTAGCCTAGCGAGGTTTTGGGAGGCAAATCTGTTTGGACTTTTCACTAGATAGAGCTAATCTCCTACTCACAAACCTCATAGGTGGCACGCCAGTCCTGAGTGTCCCTGTGTGTCTTCTGTGGGTTTCAGGATGTAAACACATTGAAAAGTTGACATTTCCATTTTGTTTTTGTGGGGGATTTTTCAATCTGTAAATCAAATACACCAGGAATTGCGAGAAATATGCAATTTTCTCAATTAAAAGTATGCTAGTGTTGATACACAAACTGAAGAAATGCCCACATTGTGTAATATTGAATGAGCTTGGTGAAATGCTGTTGATCATTTTTATCAATGGAGGTAAATCCTAGAAAGGAAAATGAAAGTCAGATGTAGACACTTTTTCCATGTTGTCTCGACGACAAAGTGTTCACTGGGTATTATCGACTTATTCTCACCTGAGGCAGACGATGGCGATGACAACGACAGCTATGATGAAGACTAGACCGGCAGTGGCCGAACCCACGATGAGGGGCAGCTGCTCCTGAAGAGACTTCTCTGGGTCACCTAGGGGTCAAGAGGTTAGAGGTCAGGTTAGCACGAGAGTGTTACCCAAAGAAACTACCCTTACCCCAGAAACCATTCCTACACTTACCCCTAGAAACCATTCCTACACTTACCCCTAGAAACCATTCCTACCCTTACCCCTAAAAACCATTCCTACCCTTACCCCTAAAAACCATTCCTACCCTTACCCCTAGAAACCATTCCTACACTTACCCCTAGAAACCATTCCTACCCTTACCCCTAGAAACCATTCCTACCCTTACCCCTAGAAACCATTCCTACCTTTACTCCCAGAAACCATTCCTACACTTACCCCTAGAAACCATTCCTACCCTTACTCCTAGAAACCATTCCTACCCTTACCCCTAGAAACCATTCCTACCCTTACTCCTAGAAACCATTCCTACCCTTACCCCTAGAAACCATTCCTACCTTTACTCCCAGAAACCATTCCTACACTTACCCCTAGAAACCATTCCTACCCTTACTCCTAGAAACCATTCCTACCCTTACCCCTAGAAACCATTCCTACCCTTACTCCTAGAAACCATTCCTACCCTTACCCCTAGAAACCATTCCTACACTTACCCCTAGAAACCATTCCTACCCTTACCCCTAGAAACCATTCCTACCCTTACCCCTAGAAACCATTCCTACCCTTACCCCTAGAAACCATTCCTACCCTTACTCCTAGAAACCATTCCTACCTTTACTCCTAGAAACCATTCCTACCCTTACCCCTAGAAACCATTCCTACCCTTACCCCTAGAAACCATTCCTACCCTTACTCCTAGAAACCATTCCTACCCTTACCCCTAGAAACCATTCCTACCTTTACTCCCAGAAACCATTCCTACACTTACCCCTAGAAACCATTCCTACCCTTACTCCTAGAAACCATTCCTACCCTTACCCCTAGAAACCATTCCTACCCTTACTCCTAGAAACCATTCCTACCCTTACCCCTAGAAACCATTCCTACACTTACCCCTAGAAACCATTCCTACCCTTACCCCTAGAAACCATTCCTACCCTTACCCCTAGAAACCATTCCTACCCTTACCCCTAGAAACCATTCCTACCCTTACTCCTAGAAACCATTCCTACCTTTACTCCTAGAAACCATTCCTACCCTTACCCCTAGAAACCATTCCTACCCTTACTCCTAGAAACCATTCCTACCCTTACCCCTAGAAACCATTCCTACCCTTACTCCTAGAAACCATTCCTACCCTTACTCCTAGAAACCATTCCTACCCTTACCCCTAGAAACCATTCCTACCCTTACCCCTAGAAACCATTCCTACCTTTACTCCCAGAAACCACATGCTTATGTAACGACAGGCACGCCTTTGTGTTCATCACTTCGCATCAAAGAGTATGGGAAGGTTGTTGGCAGTTTCCCATTGCACATTGTCAGTTTCGACTGTTAGATTAATGATACAGTACTCTAGCTAAACTGGCTCTAATCTACAATGTCAAATAATGGGAGACTACTTCCCAAAAGCATGTGGAAACCTGCTAGTCCAACATCTCATTCCAAAATAATGGGCATTAATATGGAGTTGGTCCCCTATTTGTTGCTATAACAAACTCCACTCTTCTGGGAAGGCTTTGCACTAGATGTTGGAACATTGCTGCGGGTACTCGCTTCCATTCAGCCACAAGAGCATTAGTGAGGTCGGCCACTGATTTTGGGCAGTCAGCTTTCCAATTCATCCCAAAGGTTTTCAATGGGGTTCAGGTCAGGGCTCTGTACAGGCCAGTCAAGTTCTTCCACACCTATCTCAACAAACCATTTCTGTATGGACCTCGCTTTGTGCAAGGGGGCATTGGCATGTTGAAACAGGAAAGGGCCTTCCCCAAACTGTTGCCACAAAGTTGGAAGCGCAGAATAGTCTAGGATGTAAGTGTATGATGTAGCGTTAAGATTTCCCTTCACTGGAACTAAGCGGCCTAGCCCGAACCATGAAAAACAGCCCCAGACCATTTTTCCTCCACCAAACTTTACAGTCGGCACCATGCATTGGGGCAGGTAGCATAATCCTGGCATCCACCAAACCCAGATTAGTCCGTTGGATTGCCAGATGGTGAAGAGTGATTCATCACTCTAGAGAACTGCTCCAGAGTCCAATGGTGGCGAGCTTTACACCATTCCAGCGGATGCTTGACATTGCGCATGAGCCCGGCCACTGCGCATGAGCCCAGGTTCAAGTCTGGGCTCTGACCTGGGCCACTCAAGGACATTCAGAGACTCTTTCTGAAACCACTCCTGCGTTGGCTGTGTGCTTAGGGTCTTTGTCCTGTTGGAAGGTGAACTTTCCCCCCAGTCTGAGGTCCTGAGTGCTCTGGAACAGGTTTTCATCAAGGATCTCTCTGTACTTTGCCCCGTTCATCTTTCCATCAATCCTGACTAGTCTCCCAGTCCCTGCCACTGAAAAACATCCCCACAGCATGATGCTGCGACCACCATGCTTCACCGTAGGGATGGTACCATGTTTCATCCAGACATGATGCTTGGCATTCAGGCCAAAGAGTTCAATCTTGGTGTCATCAGACCAGAGAATCTTGTTTCTCATGGTTAGAGAGTCCTTTATGTGCCTTTTGGCAAACTCCAAGCCGGCTGTCATGTGCCTTTTACTGAGGAGTGGCTTCTGTCTGGCCACTTTACCATAAAGGCCTGATTGGTGAAGTGCTGCAGAGATGTTGGTCCTTCTGGAAGGTTCTCCCATCTCCACATAGGAACTCTGGAGCTCTGTCAGAGTGACCATCAGGTTGTTGGTCACCGCCCTGACCAAGGCCCTTCTCCCCCGATTGCTCAGTTTGGCCGGGTGGCCAGCTCTAGGAAGAGTCTTGGTGGTTCCAAACTTCTTCCATTTAAGAATGATGGAGACCACAGTGTTCTTGGGGATCGTCGACGCTACAGACATTTTTTGGTACCCTTCCCCAGATCTTTGCCTCATCACAATCCTGTCTCGGATCTCTACAGACAATTCCTTCGAACCCATTGCTTGTGTTTTGCTTTGACATGCACTGTCAACTGTGAGACCTTCTATAGACAGGTGTGTGCCTTTCCAATATATATATATATATATATATATATATATATATATATATATATATATATTTTTTTTTTTTATTTTTATATACACTTGCAAACATTCTAAAAAGTTGTTTTTGCTTTGTCATTATGGGGTATTGTGTGTAGATTGATGAGGGAAAAAGTTAATTTAATACATTTTAGAAAAAGCTGTAACGTAACACAATTTTGAAAAAGTCAAGGGATCTGAATACTTTCTGAATGCACTGTATCCAATGCTGGTGACGAACCCCAATGTCCCCTCTGGGGATCAATAAAGTTAACTCAAACATACTTTGCAGGTTTGTGCTGAAGTCGGCGGGGCTGCTGTAGCGACCGTACCCAGCCACCGTGCGGGCCCGGACCTGGACCACGTATGGCGTGCCGGCCTTCAGCCCCTCGATGCGGGCAGAACTCCTTTGGGCGGTCATGGTGTGGGCAATGGCTTCTCCCTGGTCCTGCCAAAACCAAACGCACACAGAACGGTTTAGAAATGCATCAGAAAACAAACTACATCCCCTCATTCATCATTATCATCCGTATTCATCGCCTTCCCCACACCCCACTGTGTGGCGCATGCTGCGTCCAACAAATCTTCCCGAACAGACGGAGAATGGCAGCACGAGGCATAGGAGAGCTTTAAATCATCGACTACAACAGGACAACAAAAGAGATACACTGAGAGACTTTGTTCTCTCCTCAGGTAGGCCTATCCACACGGATCCCCCCCCCTCCTCCTGTGTAGGTTATGGTAGTAGTCAGAAACATTTCAACTTTATAAAAGGAGGTCGGGGGGTGAACAGAAAGAAATGCTGAGGATATTGGGTGGGGAACGAAGGAAAGGAAGAAAGAAAGAGAGAACGAAAGAAAGGAGGGACAGGATTAAGGCTTTGCTGGAACTGTTGTTGTTGAGGTGAATGGGGTAATATTATTTATGCAAAAATAAGACTTGTGAAATAGGATGTGGAAATAAGAAGTGTTGATTTACGTTGTTGCTTACCTTCTCATGGTACTTAATCTCATAATCCAGAATGATTCCGTTGGGTTTCTCAGGGGGCAGCCAGGAAAGACTCATGGTGCTCGCTGTGGCCCCCATCAGGTGAACTGTAGGTACTGCAGATGGAGCTGTGAGAGCGGGGCACAGGGAAGACAAAATGGATGTTAATTCACTGCTAGTATCCACCTCTTCTCCTTCTACTATCCACCTCTTCTCCTCAGGGTATCCACCCCTTCTCCTCCTAGTATCCTAATTTTCCTTCCATCCCTCCTGTATCATTGCACCCACCCAAACACACACTCTGTTTCTCCGTCTCTCCCTCCAATACTTTTTGTTAAAAGGTTTCTAATCCCTTAGTCCGGTACTTTGATCCTTTCACGTGGAGCTCCTTTCTTCCTCTTGTCTTTGTCACCACCACCACCCCAGACCTCCCCCTCTCCCCTCCCCCTCTCCCTCTCTCTCCCCCTCCCCCCCCTCTCGTTCTCTCCCCCCTCTCTCTCTCTCCCCCCTCTCTCTCTCCCTCTCTCCCTCTCTCCCCCATCTCTCTCTCTCTCTCCCTCCCCCCTTCTCTCTCTCTCTTCCTCTCTCCACCACTTTCTTCCCAAGCCTAAAACCCCATCGCCACGTAGTAGCCTACCACCAACCTCCAACCTCTCCCCACAGACAACACTCCCTGGGCAGATTCCCCGGTCACTCTAGCCTGAGGATTAAGGGGCCTAGTGGACTCCTCCTGGCCAAGACACTGGGGTGTAACTGGTAACCATGGTGGGCTGAGCCCCACACTAACCTGTAACCATGATGGGCTGAGCCCCACACTAACCTGTAACCATGGTGGGCTGGGCCCCACACTAACCTGTAAACATGGTGGGCTGAGCCCCCCCCACACTAACCTGTAACCATGGTGGGCTGAGCCCCCCCCCCCACACTAACCTGTAACCATGGTGGGCTGAGCCCCCCCCACACTAACCTGTAACCATGGTGGGCTGAGCCCCCCCACACTAACCTGTAACCATGGTGGGCTCAGCCCCCCCACACTAACCTGTAACCATGGTGGGCTGAGCCCCCCACTAACCTGTAACCATGGTGGGCTGGGCCCCACACTAACCTGTAACCATGGTGGGCTGAGCCCCCCCCACACTAACCTGTAACCATGGTGGGCTGAGCCCCCCCCACACTGACCTGTAACCATGGTGGGCTGGGCCCCCCCCACACTAACCTGTAACCATGGTGGGCTGAGCCCCCCCACACTAACCTGTAACCATGGTGGGCTGAGCCCCCCCCCACACTGACCTGTAACCATGGTGGGCTGAGCCCCCCCCACACTAACCTGTAACCATGGTGGGCTGAGCCCCCCCACACTAACCTGTAACCATGGTGGGCTGAGCCCCCCCACACTAACCTGTAACCATGGTGGGCTGAGCCCCCCCACACTGACCTGTAACCATGGTGGGCTGAGCCCCCCACTAACCTGTAACCATGGTGGGCTGGGCCCCACACTAACCTGTAACCATGGTGGGCTGAGCCCCCCCACACTGACCTGTAACCATGGTGGGCTGAGCCCCACACTAACCTGTAACCATGGTGGGCTCAGCCCCCCCACACTGGTACATATCTGCCCCCCCCTCGTCCTCCCCCCTGACCTGCACTCTTTCGGGGGGTGCACGGGGTGCCACAGGGGAGTCTCTGTCACCCCTGTGGCCCCCGGTGCCCGACCCTTGGGCAACAATGGGGGACTACGGGGTCCGGAGATCCCCACAGGACCCCCAGGCACAAACAGTGGGTCATTCCCATTCCTTTCCTTAGGCTTTGAGGAGAAACAGAAGGGATAGGAGGAACAAGGAACACGACTGTGGAGAAGGATAATCCGTTCTCTCTAAGCCTGTCTGTAGAAAATACTTAACGTAAAGACCCATAGGCAAAAACCAGCTACCCATCAGAACCCAGCTATCGGCCTACACCAGGGCAAAGTCTACACACAAACTTACACACAAACCCCAGCTATCCATCAGACCCTAGTTATTGGCCTAAACTAGGGAAAATTCAACATATATCTCTGTCCCTAACGCAACAGACACAGGCCAAACTCAAAACGGTATAAGGACGTCCACTACAGAGCAAGGCAAACTCAATACACACTACGCATTCCACTTAACTCATCACATATCCCAAAAAGAGGTTAGCCTAGCCTGCATCTTCTCAGATGCATAGAAAAAAACTGTATGGGTCTTAGTGGTGCAGACCGCTATGGTGGCCTACCCAGCTAGCACAAAACATTCTGAGAACCATATGTTCAAAGAACGTTTAGAAACATTGTTCTTCTGTGGGAATTTCAGTACTTTGTTTCCTACAGGTTTCCTCATGGTTCTATTTAAAGTCATGTTCTCAAATTGTTTCGAGAATTATTTAACATTCATTCCGTTTTCAGAATGTTAAGAAAAATGTCCATGAAAACTTTTCTAATGTTCAGAGAATGTCTAAGAATGTTATTTAAATACATACAATTTCCATTCTCAGCATCAACAAAACTCTCTCTTTCCTCTATCTTGTTAAGATGTTCAGGTGTTTTGGCCGTGCCCATTAATTGGCCACACCTGATCTTAATGAGTGCTTGTTTCCTTTGAAATTGTGTCTGTTTGAATAGACTAAAATGAACAGCTTTGTATTCATAAACATGGCATTATAGCTCCATCCTGGTGGCGTAATGAAACATTTCCATGGACAGAAAATATAAGATTATAGGTTTTAATCTCACTGATGCCGTGTCACAATAAAAAAATGTATGTGTTTGCATGATTAACGCCTAAGGAAATTAATTTCTATGTGTCCTATCTGTGCTTGGAGTTCAAAAAGTTACAGAAAATAAGCTAGCAGTGTTATTAAAAGTCTTACTGAAACATTGAATGAAAGTTTTAAGGAAGTTATTAAGAAACCTTCAAATAACCTATAATTTAGTTCTCGGAACGTTAATAAAACCTCCCAGGAAAACTTTCAAGGAACCAGAGTAAACCGTTCTCAGAACCTCCCTGGAACCAGAATAAAACATTTTCAGAACCTCCCTGGAACCAGAGAAAAACGTTCTCAGAACCTCCCTGGAACCAGAGTAAAACATTTTCAGAACCTCCCTGGAACCAGAGTAAAACGTTCTCAGAACCTCGCTGGAACCAGAGTAAAATGTTCTCAGAACCTCCTTGGAACCAGAGTAAAACATTCTCAGAACCTCCCTGGATCCAGAGTAAAATGTTCTCAGAACCTCCCTGGAACCAGAGTAAAATGTTCTCAGAACCTCCCTGGAACCAGAGTAAAATGTTCTCAGAACCTCCCTGGAACCAGAGTAAATGTTCTCAGAACCTCCCTGCAACCTAAAAATAAACATTCCCCAGAAGAGGTGAAATTCTCACTTCTGTTCTCAGAACGTTTAAAAAAAACATTATGTTTTACGTCAGGAAATACTTGACTTCGTTCCCCACAATCAATGTGAAACTAGAGGGAAACCAGTTAGCAGTGGGTTGATCCCACAAAATCCAAGGAACCAAATGGGTTAGCTAGGTAGTTACTGAAGATGCCCTGGGTTAATAGTGGGTTGATCCTAGTGGGCAGAACACTGCAGGTTGAATGCCTAGTCATACACGAAGCACTGCCTCGCTGTTGTTATTCGTGGCGGTGTGTGCCAAGTGCTGTGGAAAGGTCCTTCGGTAAAAGCTAATTTAATTGTTTTTCTTCTTAATCCTCAATTAAAATGCATACTGTATGTAACCCATACTTACAGTGGCTTGCGAAAGTATTCACCCCCCTTGGCATTTTTCCTATTTTGTTGCCTTACAACCTGGAATTAAAATGGATTTTTGGGGGGGTTGTATATTTTGATTTACACAACATGACTACAACTTTGAAGAAGCAAAATATTTTTTTTTTGTTGTAAAACAAACAAGAAATAAGACAAAACAACAGAAAACTTGAGCGTGCATTACTATTCACCCGCCCAAAGTCAATACTTTGTAGAGCCACTTTTTACAGCAATTACAGCTGCAAGTCTCTTGGGGTATGTCTCTATTAGCTTGGCACATTTAGCCACTGGGATTTTTTCCAATTCTTCAAGGCAAAACTGCTCCAGCTCCTTCAAGTTGGATGGGTTCTGCTGGTGTACAGCAATCTTTAAGTCATACCACAGATTCTCAATTGGATTGGGGTCTGGGCTTTGACTAGGCCATTCCAAGACATGTAAATGTTTCCCCTTAAACCACTTGAGTGTTGCTCAGCAGTATGCTTAGGGTCATTGTCCTGCTGGAAGGTGAACCTCTGTCCCAGTCTCAAATCTCTGGAAGACTGAAACAGGTTTCCCTCAGGAATTTCCCTGTATTTAGTGCCATCCATCATTCCTTCAATTCTGACCAGTTTCCAAGTCCCTGCCGATAAAAAACATCCCCATAGCATGCTACCACCTCCATGTTTCACTGTGGGGATGGTGTTCTTGGGGTGATGAGAGGTGTTGGGTTTGCGCCAGACATAGCTTTTTCCTTGATGGAAAAAAAGCAACATTTTTGTCTCATCTGACCAAAGTACCTTCTTCATATGCTTGGGGAGTCTCCCACATGCCTTTTGGTGAAAACTAAACGTGTTTGCTTATTTTTTTCTTTAAGCAATGGCTTTTTTCTGGCCACTCTTCTGTAAAGCCCAGCGCTGTGGAGTGTACGGGTTAAAGTGGTCCGATGGACAGATACTCCAATCTCTGCTGTGGAGCTTTGCGGCTACTTCAGGGTTATCTTTGGTCTCTTTGTTGCCTCTCTGATTAATGCCCTCCTTGCCTGGTCTGTGAGTTTTGGTGGGCGGCCCTCTCTTGGCAGGTTTGTTGTGGTGCCGTATTCTTTTCATATTTTAATAATGGATTTAATGGTGCTCCGTGGGATATTCAAAGTTTTGCATATGTTTTTATAACTTTGTCCCTGACCTGTTTGGAGAGCTCCTTGGTCTTCATAGTGCCACTTGCTTGGTCGTGCCCCTTGCATACTGAGATCATGTGACAGATCATGTGACACTTAGATTGCACACAGGAGGACTTTATTTAACTAATTATGTGACTTCTGAAGGTAATTGGTGGCACCAGATCCTATTTAGGGGCTTCATAGCAAAGAGGTTGAATACATATGCACGCACCACTTTTCAGATTTTTCTTTTTCATAATTTTTTGAAACAAGTTATTTTTTTCACTTCACCAATTTTGGACTATTTTGTGTATGTCCATTACATGAAATCCCCCAAAATAACTTAAATTACAGGTTGTAATGAAACAAAATAGGAAAAAAGCAATGGGGGTTAACACATTTGCAAGGCACTGTACATACAGAGGGATTGTAGTTATCAGAACAAATGTCTACTTTTACCTGCATTGCTGCTGAAAAATACTATTTATTTTCCCTTTTATCTTGTTTGATGTGTACTATATATTCCAGCATTTATTTTCAAATCTTTTTATTAATTTTTCCTGTGAAGCACCATTGTGTTGCATTCCATGTCTGAAATTTGCTGTATATATATAAAAGCTTGAATTTGATTTGACGCAACCACCATCTTAACCAATTCTATCGTAAAATTGCAGCACCGATTGTAGCACGGTGCCTTTGTGCCCTTTGAATTTCACAATGCAATAATAAAGTTATATCCGATCCAATACAACAGTCAAGCTTCTACCCACCGGCTTGGTTGGTGGTGATATTGACGGCGGAGAACTGCGGCGTGTACGGGTTCTTATTCGACACACCGTTGACTGCCTGGATCTCAAAGCTGTACTGGGTGTGGGCCTGCAGGTTGCGGACTGCCACGCGCCGCTGCGTCAGACCCAGGTGGCGCGGCGAGATTTCTACATTGTCGTCGCAGCGCGAGCACATGCCGCGCTCGGGCAGGCACTTCTTGCAGATGACGTTGTAGAAGATGTCGTCGCGGCCGCCCGAGTCACGAGGTTCGCTCCACTCCAGGACCAGGTAGGTCTCATTGACGTTGGAGATGACGCTGCGTGGGGCCGAGGGGACGGCTGTGGGAGGAAGAAAAGAGAAAAATATATATTTTAAATTTAAAAATGCTTTATTGTCATGACAAAATGATTGCCAAAGCATCAATGTTGAACAATTCCACAGGACATTAAATATAACAAGGATTAGAATGTAATATATTCTATTTCATTAGGACTTTGATGCTAGGGGTGCTAGATGAGGTGAGTTCCCTTCTCTCTGCTTGGAGAAAGCTCCAAATAAAATAAATGGACGTTGCAGTTCTTTCTGTGAGGAGGAGAGCGTGTGTGAGTGGGTGTTTGTGTGCGTGCACGTGCATGCCAGCTTGTGCACGCCTGTGCACGTGCACGCATATTTGTGTGTGTGGAAACAGCTAAGGGGGACGAGAGAGACTATTGGCAGCGGCGAAGCAATTCTTATCCAATTATTGGCAGCACTTTGGGATACGAACAGCTAGGGAGCCATATCTCTGGCAGCACTTTGGGAGAATCACCACCAGTGAAAGGATTAGTTCCTGTGTGTGTGTGTGTGTGTGTGTGTGTGTGTGTGTGTGTGTGTGTGTGTGTGTGTGTGTGTGTGTGTGTATGCTCTCCATGCTCTTAACTAAGACACATCCACTAGATAGATTCCTCCACTCTGCCAGAGCGAGGTAGCGGCTCTACAGACGTATAGACTACGGTGGGTAAAACGGCAGCGATAACGTTAGAGGTTAGAGGTCGTTAGGTTTGTTGTACACGTAGCAATGTGGGAATGTTGTCAGACCCTTCAGAGAGGAGTGATACAGGTGCTGAGGGGAGGCCATAGTTCAGAGAGCAAGGAATCGTTTCTTCAGTGTTACCCAGAACCTGACTCTATACAGGCCCTTGAGCAACATATTCTCGTGTTTGTTGTTTGTTTGGAAAACGTATTTATGCACACAGTAACTCAATCAGTTGCAAAATGGTCCGCTGTCTGGTGCAATGACTGGAAGTCTATGGGTATATGCTAGCATCCCGTTTACAGGTGCAATGACTGGAAGTCTATGGGTATATGCTAGCATCCCGTTTACTGGTGCAATGACCCTTCCCTGTAGCTCAGTTGGTAGAGCATGGTGTTTGCAACACCAGGGTTGTGGGTTCGATTCCCACGGGGGGCCAGCACAGAAAAAAAAAAATGTATGAAATTGTATGAAATGTATGCATTCACTACTGTAAGTCACTCTGGATAAGAGTGTCTGCTAAATGACTAAAATGTAATGTAAATGGAAGTCTATGGGTATATGCTAGCATCCTGTTTACTGGTGCAATGACTGGAAGTCTATGGGTATATGCTAGCATCCTGTTTACTGGTGCAATAACTGGAAGTCTATGGGTATATGCTAGCATCCTGTTTACTGGTGCAATGACTGGAAGTCTATGGGTGTATGCTAGCATGCCGTTTACTGGTGCAATGACTGGAAGTCTATGGGTATATGCTAGCATGCCGCTTACTGGTGCAGGCGTTGTCTGGTGAGTCTGTGTCTGAGCGGTAGAAGCCGTTTCTGCAGGAGCATACGTTGGCTGCGCCAGAGCTTGTACGGCTGTTGGGTGGGCAGGGTGTGCAGAAACCCTCGCCCTGCTTGGATTTGAACGTGCCCGGGCTGCAAGCTGAGAGAGAGAGAGAGAGATTAAACAGAGTGAGTCCAGTGGAAGTACACACATAAAGTGGACTGGGTTAAATACAGCTCAATGAAAACACACTCATTTCAATCTTTAGCTTGTTACTGAATGTCTTTGAATGTCGCTGGTTGATGTTGTTGTTCTTGTTTTTGTTGTTGTTGTTACTGTTTTGGTTGTTGTGTGTGTCAGTGTGTGTCAGTTGTGTGTGTGTGTGTGTGTGTGTGTGTGTGTACAGTATGTCCGTGTGTTATCTTGGCACTCTCTCTGAGCTTTTGTGATAAACTACAGCTTCCCTCATGATTGACAGCTCTCACTGGTGCTGGTTTTGTGTTAGTTTTCCCCCTGGAGAGCACCACCAACGGTGGAGAAAGAGGGGGTTTTAACCAGCATGCACACACTGTCATCCCAAATTACTAACACACCACTCAGAGGAAAACACACGCTAGCGTGAAGCTTCCTCTGAACTCCTTAATGCTTGCACACGCACTCACACACCGACACACATTGATACACACACACACACACACACACACACACACACACACACACACACACACACACACACACACAACTGACACACACTGACACACACACACACTGATACACACACACACACACACACACACACAAAGACAGACACACACACACACAGACACACACACACACACACACACACACACAGACACACACTGATACACACACACACACACACACACACACACACACACACACACTTCCCTGCCACTTGGAAACAAACTTTACTTCCCAGTAACATGCCAATAGCCGGCCTTTTCTAATTCATCCAGTTTACTGCACCACTAATGGATAATGGATTTGGTATAGATCAGTGGAGGCTGATGGGAAGAGCTATAGGAGGATGAGCTCATTGTAACGGCTGGAATGGAATGAATGAAACCACATGTTTGACTCCGTTCCAATTATTCCATTCCAGTCGTTACAATGAGCCCGTCATCAGCTTCCTCTGGTATAGATGTAATGTGTTCTCAATGCTACCAGGACCACGTCGTTTCTCTGAAGGAAAGTGTCATAACATATTCAATCGGTGCCCTTTGTAGACTCCCTATCCGAGTTTATAACTCTGGTGATGAGTTAGGAGGCAGCGAGCAGCATAGGAAAGGTGATGAGTTAGGAGGCAGCGAGCAGCATAGGAAAGGTGATGAGTTAGGAGGCAGCGAGCAGCATAGGAAAGGTGATGAGTTAGGAGGCAGCGAGCAGCATAGGAAAGGTGATGAGTTAGGAGGCAGCGAGCAGCACAGGAAAGGTGATGAGTTAGGAGGCAGCTAGCAGCACAGGAAAGGTGATGAGTTAGGAGGCAGCGAGCAGCATAGGAAAGGTGATGAGTTAGGAGGCAGCGAGCAGCATAGGAAAGGTGATGAGTTAGGAGGCAGCGAGCAGCATAGGAAAGGTGATGAGTTAGGAGGCAGCGAGCAGCACAGGAAAGG